>NW_018479909.1:0-47426 GCF_002113885.1 Mizuhopecten yessoensis | reverse complement strand
CTGCCATTTTGAAAAACTATTTCAAACTTAAAGTAAAGTTCTACTTGGCCGATTGAACTGAAACTTTGTAGGAATGATCGAATCATGGTCCTGACAAAGTGTTGTTATTTTTCGGGTCAATCAGAAATACAATTTGGCTGCCATGGCCGCTATTTTGTAAATACCTATTTCAAACTTAAAAACAAGTTCTAATAGGCCGATCTCACTTAAAATCGGTCTAGGAATGATCAGCTCATAGTCCTGACAAAGTTAAGTTAACATTATACTTAACTATTTTTTACTCAAATTGGTACATATTTCAACAACAAAAATAAATACTGTAGGACTCAGGTGACCGTTAAGGCCGATGGGCCTCTTGTTATTATTAATGTTCTGAAATTACTTCTTTTTATGCAATTCAACATGTATTTATATCTATGTATACATATTTGACGTTTAACGACAAATAAAATAAAAATATTAATTTGTCGGATTTTGTTTGTTTTCAAGTCAACATATTTGACTTTCAATTTTCCTTCAGATAGATTTATTGGAAAATATTTTACTTTCAGAATTGGAAAAAATGGAATATGATTATTGATATTTTATTGATTTATTTTGAGCTGTTACAATATTATCTAGTTAATGTTTTCATTATAAAGGATTGTTGTGCAATGTATTTGATAGTTCAATGTACATATACTTGTGTATTTCAATTAAATATGTTAGCAGACAACAGTTTTCGGTTTTTCTTTTCATGAATATACACAAATGTTATAGCAGTATGCAATGACAATATAATAGGATTACCATCACTTTGGTATATCTTGGATTTTTAACCAACTATCGTCCACTTTATTACCATAAAAAATCATGAAGATTTATTTAAAATACCATTGAATTATATTGGTAATTAAGCACAACTGGAAACATTACAAAATTGCTTTTAATGTCTTTTACATATAGACCACAGTGTCAACAAATAAGGACAAAATAGACCACAGTGTCAACAAATAAGGACAAAATAGACCACAGTGTCGACACACAAGGATAGAATATACCACAGTGTCGACACATAAGGACAAAATAAACCACAGTGTCAACACATAAGGACAAAATAGACCACAGTGTCAACACATAAGGACAAAATAGACCACAGTGCCAACAAATATGGATAAAATATACCACATCGTCAATAGGATAAAATATACCACATCGTCAATAGGATAAAATATACCACATCGTCAATAGGCTAAAATATACCACAACGTCAATAGGCCACAGTGTCAACACATCAGGACAAAATAGACCAAAGTGCCAACAAATATGGATAAAATATACCACATCACAGTGTCAACACATAGGACAAAATAGACCAAAGTGTCAACACATATGGACAAAATATACCACAGTGTCAACACACAAGGACAAAATAGACTACAGTGTCGACACACAAAGATAGAATATACCTCAGTGTCGACACATAAAGACAAAATAAACCACAGTGTCGACACATGAGGACAAAATATACCACAACGTCAATAGGCCAAAATATACCACAACGTCAATAGGCCAAAATATACCACAACGTTAATAGGCTAAAATATACCACAACGTTAATAGGCACGGCGTCAACACATAAGGACAATATAGACCACAGTGTCAACGAATAAGGACAAAATAGATCATAGTGTCAACACATCAGGACACAATAGACCACAGTGTCAACACATTAGGAAAAAATAGACCACAGTGCCAACAAATATGGATAAAATATACCACAACGTTAATAGGCTAAAATATACCACAACGTCAATAGGCCAAAATATACCATATCGTCAATAGGCTTAAATATACCACACATACGGACAAAATAGCCCACAGTTTCACGACAAAAGGACAAAATAGACCATAGTGTCAACACATCAGGATAGAATATACCTCAGTGTCGACACATAAAGACAAAATAAACCACAGTGTCAACACATACGGACAAAATAGACCACAGTTTCACGACACAAGGACAAAATAGACCATAGTGTCAACACATCAGGACAAAATAGACCACAGTGTCAACACATAAGGATAGAATATACCACAGTGTCAACACATAGGACAAAATAGACCAAAGTGTCAACACATATGGACAAAATATACCACAGTGTCAACACATGAGTTTAGAATATACCACAGTGTCAATACATAAGGACAATATAGACCACAGTGTCGACACACAAGGATAGAATATACCACAGTGTCAACACATACGGATAATATAGACCACAGTGTCAAGACACAAGGACAAAATAGACCACAGTGTCAACACATCAGGACAAAATAGACCACAGTGTCAACACATCAGGACAAAAATGCCACAGTATCAACACACAAGGATAGAATATACCTCAGTGTCAACACATAAGGACAAAATAGACCACAATGTCGACACACAAGGATAGAATATACCACAGTGTCGACACATAAGCACAAAATAGACCACAGTGTCAACACATGAGGACAAAAATACCACAGTGTCAACACATTTGTCAAGGATAGACAAAATAAACCACTCGTTAACACGCTAACACATACATGTGCCACAGCGTCAATACACCAGGACAAAATAAACCACCCGTTAACACGGTAACACATACATGTACCACAGCGTCAATACACCAGGACAAAATAAACCACCCGGTAACACGGTAACACATACATGTACCACAGCGTCAACACACGAGGGCAAAATATACCACAAAGTCAATACATAAGGTAAAAAATATCACAACGTTAATAGTGTAAAATATACCACAACCTCAATAGGGTAAAATATACCACAACGTCAATAGTGTAAAATATACCACAACATTAATAGGGTAAAATATACCACAACGTCAATAGGGTAAAATATTCTACAACGTCAATAGTGTAAAATATACCACAACATTAATAGGGTAAAATATACCACAACGTCAATAGGGTAAAATATACCACAACGTCAATAGGGTAAAAAATACCACAACGTTAATAGGGTAAAACATACCACATCGTCAATAGTTGATACACAAGACAAAATAAGCCACAGTGTTAACACACAAGGGCAAACTATACCACAACGTCAATAGGATAAAATATACCACAACGTCAATAGGCTAAAATATACCACAACGTTAATAGGCTAAGATATACCACATCGTCAATAGGATAAAATATACCACAACGTCAATAGGCTAAAATATACCACAACGTCAATAGGATAAAATATACCACAACGTCAATAGGATAAAATATCCCACATCGTCAAAAGGCTAAAATATACCACAACGTCAATAGGCTAAAATCTACCACAACGTCAATAGGATAAAATATACCACAACGTCAATAGGCTATAATATACCACAACGTCAATAGGATAAAATATACCACAACGTCAATAGGCTATAATATACCACAACGTCAATAGGATAAAATATACCACAACGCCAATAGGCTAAAATATACCACAACGTCAATAGGATAAAATATACCACATCGTCAAAAGGCTAAAATATACCACAACGTTAATAGGCCAAAATATACCATATCGTCAATAGGCTTAAATATACCACATCGTCAATAGGATAAAATATACCACAACGTCAATAGGCTAAAATATACCACAACGTCAAAAGGATAAGATATACCACAACGTCAATGGGGTAAAATATACCACATCGTCAATAGGCTAAAATATACCACAACGTCAATAGGCTAAAATATACCACAACGTCAATAGGCTAAAATATACTACAACGTCAATAGGCTAAAATATACCACAACGTCAATAGGCTAAAATATACCACAACGTCAATACACAAGGTAACAATTACCACAAAGTCAACTCATAAGTACGAAATATATTACACATGGTCATTACATGGACAAAATATACCAAAGTGTCAACACACAAGGTTTAAAGTAACATAAATTAAAAAGTATCCATGTGGTTTAGTACATATATATGCATACAATTATATTTTAACAAATTGGAAAGGTGCAAGACCAAGTTCTATAATGTTCAAACACTTAATTCTGCAATTTCAAATCCATTTAAATATTTATACAAACAATAATAAATTAACGAAAAATTGGGAAAAAAATGCTTATATTATTATATTTACATTGCTGTTGTTGAATCAAAAGGGCTGAAATGTATGCGGTTCACAGTACCATACACACTCACGTCACTGCTTATACCTAAACTTTAAACGGATAATGTCAAGCACACATCACACAAGCTTGTCAAACGATAAGCAAACCCTTCGAGGGCATCCATTGATTTTCAATATTTTACCTGAAAAGAAAATCGTTTTAAGTATTTATAAGTATTTACTTATACCACTTGAAACGAAATGACGGGTGGTTCGACAAGATTCCCGGTTCAGTAGAGCACGCGGGTAAGCTTGTAAGTACTCATTTCACATGTCTTAAGTAATTTAACGTCGATTTTTGTATGTAGTATTGTACTGGAAAACAAAACACAATCAATATCAAGTACACTCCACTGTGGCATGCCAAGTAAGGAGTTATTCCTTAGGGATCACCTATTGGTATTGATTGTGTTTATGTGTCAGAGAAAATGTGGAGTATTTATTTCTCCACTCAATCCAAAATGGGTTGATGTTAGCAATATGTTCCAGAGTATACTAAATTAATTAAAGCCCCCAGGGAAATTTCCATTACTTATTTCTGGTATTCTCATTAATTTTAAATGAAAAACTGCGGTGACAAAACGTCGATTTGTTTTTCACACTTAACAACAGCCTCCGACAATACGGATCCATACTATCGCGTGTCAAACGTTAACTACAAATATAAATTAATGCACATATATTTACAATTATTGAATACAAATATGAAATTATTGCAACGTTTGACACGCCATATAATACAGCGTGAAGTGGTACAATACCTACGCTTTAAATAACATAAACGTTCGAGCAAAGAAACTTTATTGCAACCTGTCAAAGTAAATCGATAGCTGTCGCGACATCTGAACATCGGTGTTTCTCTTCCCATTAATTACCTGGGGAATAGTTTTTATATGACTACCACACAATCATCATTTCGTAAAATTCTTATTTGTTCAACAAACTATTCAAAAAAGTAAACATCGAAACAACTGCTGAGACAAACAAGTACATGTATTTACTATTGTGTTGTTGGCTCGCTCCTTTTTTAAGCCACAGCTACTGGATATTTGGTAAATGCATTAGCAAAAACCTATTGGACTAGTAAGGAAAGAAAATAATGATTAACTGTGAAATAAAACAAACAAAAACAATATATATGTATATGTATCGCAAATCAAACAGAGATATCCCACGTCATACTCCGTGTTAGCTTTTTCAATCTCGTTCCGTTTTCTGGTAATCTTAGTGTCGGGCTAAGATTCTGGAACATCCCATCTTCTGCTTACGCCTCGGTTGGGATTATGTTACATAATCCTAGCCCTCGATAATTCGATCCAGCTCAGTTACATGTACCAGATTTATTAGTACATTACTTCCTTGTCAGTGTTCGAATGGATATAATGGTATTGATCAAACTGAAAATACGTCCATATGTATTAGACATTTTAGGTATAATGTTTAATTATTCTAGTAAAAGGACACACGAATTGCAGAGAGTATAGTTTGAAAAGAGGCTGTTGAACCCCTAAAGGTAGATCGTACAGATATAAGACACGTGTAGGGGCTTGTTTATGTGGAACATTTGGTTTGTATGTTTTTAAATGTGACATTTTCGGGTATAAATCCTAGCGGACCTGCAAATCTTTATATCGCCTGAAAACAGCATCAAATTACTAGGTCCGACCTTATTTCATAAACGAATAACTCGGGTCCAGCCGATTCAACCGTTTGAATCGCAATAAACGAAAGCGGCCCAGGTGATACAGTTTGACACAAACAATAACACTGCATCATGAAGCTGGACTCATTGGACAGTGATGTTAGCTGCCAAGGAGGCGGGGATCCAAATTAGTGTGGAAAGTGAACAAAAATCATTTAACTGTCTACTAGGATGGTTGATTCTCTACTCCTGACCCATTTAATAATATATCCAGAAAAGCTTCAAAGTACGCTTTCCTGATTTTTCATAATTGACTTATTTTAAAGTTTAATATAAGGGCTTTTGAATAGTGAATTGAAGGACTTTTCCGTTGCTGGTGTTTCTGCTCCTGTGGTTCAGTAGACTTTGCTTCAAAGTCAGAGTGCGCCAGGCTGACCGGTCTTATGCAGTCTCTTCCCATGGTGCAAGGGCGGTGTTACTTCAGGGAAGCCTTCAGAGTGTCTTTGTAGCGCTTCATTTGTCCTCCATGGGAGCGCCTGCCTTTTGACAGCCCACCGTTCAGTAGCCTCTTTGGTAGGCGTTTGTCAGTCATGCGGCATACATGGTCTACCATTCTATGTTGAGAGCACGCCCGCATTGAGTGAATGCTCTCCATCAAGGACCCTCTGGAGAACCCTTGTGTCTGGAATTTTGTCATGCCAATTTAATGTACAAAAGTAATTACAAAAGAAGCATTTCATGTGGAATGAGTTCAGCAGCCTGGCGTTCCGGCTATATACTGTCTATGTTTCACTGGCGTACAGCAAGGACAGCAGTTCCACTGCACGAAACACCTTGAGCTTGGTCTGCAGGTTTATTCCCCTTATTTCGCAGATCCTGTTATGGAGATTGCCGAAAGCCGCACTGGCCCTGGCAACCTGTATTCGATTTCTCTGTCGATGAGGACCGATCATGATAGCGTGCTACCAAGGTAGACAAATTCGTTTGCCATTGCAAGCTTTTGGCGACTGACCGTGATGTTTGGTTCTCTGTAAGGGGTTTCATGAGCTTCTTGTTGCATTAAATCAGTATTTTTCATACAATTTGTAAGACCGAAGTCGTTGCAGGCTTGGAGAACATGTTTATGCTTTGCAGCTTATCGGACTATGAGTACGCAGTCGTCAGCGAAGAAAAATGTCAAGTCTGTGTCCTCCTGGACTTTGGTTTTGGCCTTCAGCCTCCGTAAGTTAAATAGTCTCCCATCAGTTCAGTATTGGAAACCAACTCCAACGTCTCCATCTCGAAAGGCGTCTATCAACAAGGACGAAAACATCATGCTTAAGAGTGTGAGTGCTAGTACGCAGCCCTGCTTGACACCGTTTGTTACAGGGAATGGTTTTTAGTACTCCCCATCAACACGCAATCTTACTTGCACTATGTCTTGAAACTGCCTGATCATGGAGATGGACTTGATGGGGCATCCAAACTTGGCCACAGCCTTCGCGGCAGATGGTATGAAAGGCTTAGTCAAATCCACAAATGTTGTTTTACCAACTCTTTTACACATATTATGAGGTACAATCAGGTAAAGTAGTAATGTATATGTAGGAGGTCGATATCACCAGCATACGAGACGATTAACATCGTAATGCTTACGTAATGTTATACATGAAGTCTCTACTGTGTGCCAGGTGTCCCAATCTACTGTGTCCCAGGTGTCCCAATCTACTGTGTCCCAGGTGTCCCAATCTGCTGTGTGCCAGGTATCTTAATCTATTGTGTGCCAGTTGTCCCAAAAATCGCCCACAATCACTTACTTATTCACCTTTGAAGCAAGTTATCTATATCTTGTTTAATATTGAGTATGGGCAAATTTAAAGTGTCGCAAGACCTACCTGAGTAGCGATACATTTGCCGCAAAGTTGCATAGGAGCCAGCCATTTTGATAGTTTAACACTTTTTTTACAATAATGTTTATAATGGTTCTGTAGCACCTCTTTGTCAGCAAAACAATCTAAAGCAATAAGTGCGATGTTTTGGCCATTCTTTAGGGTATGATGGTTGCATGGACTATATAGACGGAGGTATTGTTAACCAAATGTTGAACTTAACCATAAAACATCTTACATTGCTCCCTAAACATCATGTTAGATCTAAACATACATCATGTAATGTGTTCTTGGGTCCCTATAGCTCGATATAAACAATACAATGGAGGTTTATATCAGAGAGTAACAACTAATACAATGACTTTAACATTAATCGGAGAAAATATCAATTCAATCAAAATGAGATCTTCGATTCGCTCCTGTTTACTGTTCCGTCAGACATCTAATTTTAATTAGATTTAGAAAATATGAAATTAGTACGGCAATAAATATTGATTCTCATCAACATTCTTCCAAGTTTTTATATGTAACTTCTCAGTTCTGTTTTAACTGACGGTATACTTGATTAAATGTGATCATCGTGCTAGATAAACTTAATTAAGCATACGTGTATACACAATTTTACCATTTTTTCATTAAGATCACATATGTATAGCATATCATCAGCTCTGAACACACGTTAACATTTGGTGATTCTAGCTATATACTCGGGTACATACGTACCATTGAGGATCAATACAAGCTGTTGGCTGGCATATAGGGTCACCTACCATCATTTAGTATCGGCATTCTCAGGGGACTACCCGGCTTAATCCGAATCATCCTGGGGATCTAGCGCTGACAATCGACGGCGACTATCACATGGTGAAATGTTCGTTAAGATACAGACGATGTTTCCGGGATCTTGTTTTGGTGTATTACGGTGTGTAATTTACGTGCTGTCGACATCAGCAATAGGGGGTAAGTTAATTGTAACACATACAAACGTGTTTTAAGCTTCTTTTTATATGAATATTACAGTAATATTTAGACTTCATTAGTATATTTATTTGTATATTATTAATATTCTGCTACCATTAACCACCCACCACCTGCCGTAGGTCGGGGGTTCCACCGCCAAAACCTGGCACGTCCGTAAATGACCAAAGCTTTTAATAGGACTTAAAACACAAACAAACCAAACCAAATAAAAAGATAGAATGACACTTTAAAATATTCGTCTATAAGTTAATATATTTAAGTGTTCATTAAGAAATATTTAACATATATGCGTGTATCATACTGGAATATATAATCAGGGCGAGAAAATATCGCTTAGGACATTAATTATTCCCAAACATTTTCGAGAATGTAACGTATTCCACACTATACAAACATATTTTGTTTACAATATTATTATTTATATCCATTCCACCGAGTAAAATGTAATGGAGGTGTGGGTTCGTGTCTACCTCAATGTCACTACGCCTATGAAATGTAAGGAGAGCTTGTTAGGCTGCCTTTTGTACGTGTAAAACATTGTCTCGCGATGTCTATATCTTTATTTAAACAACAAGCTGCGCATGGTATCATTTCGGACGTTGTTGGCAGTTTCCATTTTGCCTGTTTAACCTGCACATATTTGGGAAATTCAATACAAACCTCATAGTTTGTTGATTCGCAGGTCAGGAAAACAAACAAACTGTATGTTGGTAGTATTCAGATGGCCTTTGAATTTTCATTTTGTTGTATAGAAAGTTAGTTATAGTTCACCTGTAATATTAAAATATAATTCGAGGCAGTGCAAAGAAGGGCTGCTATAGGGATACCTGGATCCCGGGATTCATCACATCGAAATCCGAAAATCGAAAATCGACAGACTGCGACAATTAAAGTGTCCAACCTTAATAAGAGCGAGAGGGGACTTAACTAATGTCTAACAAGCAATATTTACGGATAGAAAAGGAATAAATATATGAAGATAGGGGAAAATCAATAAGACTAAGACAACGAATAAGGCGTCGTCCAAAGGAAATATGTAACAACATTCTGAACTCGATATATGTAAGAAGTTTTTCATCGCTTGTCACTACCTGGAACAATCTCTCGAAAGGCGTATTAGCAAAAATCATCGATAATGAATAGTTATTGCACCATCATAATTATACACAAACATAAACCTCCGGCTTCAAGGTTTCGTTATTGTACCATCATTATTATACACAAACATAAACCTCCGGCTTCAAGGTTTCGTTATTGTACCATCATTATTATACACAAACATAAACCTCCGGCTTCAAGGTTTCGTTATTGTACCATCATTATTATACACAAACATAAACCTCCGGCTTCAAGGTTTCGTTATTGTACCATCATTATTATACACAAACATAAACCTCCGGCTTCAAGGTTTCGTTATTGTACCATCATTATTATACACAAACATAAACCTCCGGCTTTAAGGTTTCGTTATTGTACCATTATTATTATACACAAAGTAAAGACTCCGTCACTGAGACTTAATCTTTGTGCCATCGTTATTATCAAACACAAACTAAAGACCACGTCTGTTTGGTTCCTCTATTGTATCATTATTATTATTATCATTATACACAAACAAAGGACTCCGTCTGTAAGGCGTCATTATTTAACCATTTTAGTACATAAACTAAGGACTCCGTCTGCCTTCCGTCATTATTGTACTACTGTTATTTTACACAAGATGAATACTCCGTTTGTAAGGTCATTATTGTACTAATGTTATTATACACAAGATGAATACACCGTTTGTAAGGTCATTATTGTACTACTGTAATTATACACAAGATGAATACTCCGTTTGTAAGGCGTTATTTTGTATTATTATTATTTTACACAAATTGAAGACTCCGTCTGCGAGGCGTCATTATTGTATCATTATTATGCACAAAATATAGATTTTGTCTGCGAGGCGTCATTATTGTACCGTAATTATACACAAACTAAAGACTCAGTCTGTAAGGCGTCAATATTTAACCATTTAAGTACATAAACTAAGGACTCCGTCTGTAAGGCGTCAATATTTAACCATTTTAGTACATAAACTAAGGACTCCGTCTGTAAGGCGTCATTATTGTACTGCTGTTATTATACACAAGATGAATACTCAGTTTGTAAGACGTTATTTTGTATTATTATTATAATACACAAACTAAAGACTCAAGGTCATTATTGTATCATTATCATACACAAAATATAGATTCTGTCTGCGAGGCGTCATTATTGTACCCTAGTTATACAAAAACTAAAGACTCCGTCTGTTACGGCACGATTTCTCACCCGTGCGAGAAATTTTGCAATCTATATGGGCATAGGTGACACGATTTCTCACCCGACACGATTTCTCACCCCAGCTCTATATCTCAGTCCTATGAGTCATAGACTATCAAACAATTAATACGTTGACGTTTGATAATTCTGACGAAATTACAAACTGAATGATGTCTTTAGAGAAAGGCCGTGTCATTGCATGGGTAGGGAATCATCGTGAACGGATCATTGGTCAGTGAGATCCGTGTTGTTCCGGTCATTAGATCATCGGGTTCGCATGCAATAAAATGGACCTGTCTTTTTTATGAAATATTTTGGACAACATGCACAAACAAATCAATTAAGTTAAATGATAATTAATATGTCTTTATAGAAGAATGTTTTTTGTATTCATTATTTATCTGTGTAAGGATTTTAAATCAACTCGAATGATGTATTTCGAGATAATACAGTATACGATCTACTCGAGACGTACATCCTTTGTGCAAAGATTATACCGTGGCGTTCCGGCGGTCTTGAAGCCTTTCGATTCACAATTTAATTAGTAACTTGTGTCACACATTTAATGTGTGTCAAAATAAAATAGTCCAATGGAAATATTGAAAACGGAATGTAGCTGTACATGTACTTCTCTCCACATTTCTTCCAAACCACAATTCTTCCAAATTATTGATAAAATGTGACTTTTTATGGATTTATCACTTCTTACACTTAACATGAAACTGTATTTGAGCACAGGATCTGAATCTAAGTTACAATCACTTTGACCTTAAAAACTTTTAAAACCCCTATTGCACATCTGCATATCACAGTGTATCCCTCTGCCAAATTTGTAAAATATCTGTCCGAACTAAGGACTGTAACACCCCCCTCTCCCCTTCTGTGTTTAGTAAGAGTGACATTGACATTTGAAAATGTTTAAATCCCTGCTTAGTGCACATTTAAATATCACATTGTATCACAATGTAAAAGTTCAGAAAGATAAGACTTTTTGGAACCGAGATCAGGAAGAACCACCCGGACTATTTTAGTAACAGTGACCTTGACCTTACGATCAAATTAAACCCCTAATGCACATCTACATTTTACAGTGTATCATCATGTAAAATTTCAAGAAGAACATTTGAATTCTGAGATAAGGAGCGTACCCCCATGATCTATATTTAGAAACTGTAATCTTGACCTCAACCTTAAGCACTTTTTAAATCTCTATTGCACTTGTACATATCACCTTGTATAACCATGTTAAATTTCAAAAACGGTTAGACTTTCGGATTCCGAGGTAATGGCCATAAAACTTAACCTGCGTCTTCAATATGTTGCTGTAAGTAGGTCTGAGATTACGCAGCTGGGCTTCAAACTAGGTGAGGGAAGCAGGGATGAAGCTGTCAAGAAAAGAAACCTTCACGATCGAATCGTTATTTGTTTAAAGACAGCACATCTTCGTTATGTGTGAAAATGAAATTAAGGAACTGACAAGTTTTCATTTTACCTGTTCTGAAAATTTTTCTTAATTCATATAGTTTTATATGAAATGGGAATACCAACAGTCTGCTGGAAATACCGTCGATCAGGAATTGAATAATTCTCACGATTTCATCCTCATTGCATTTCATCCTGGTTATGGGGCAAAGAAGTAATTCCAATAGTGTGGACAAGTTTAGGTTGTCAAATTTTCGGAGCGATCCGCTCCTTTATCAAGACACAGTGAGACAGAACAGTGTCCAAATATGTGTTGCTCTCCGTTGAGATATCCGCTGTGAATTTGATGGTGACGTGGAACGCGTTAGCGTACTCAATAAACTCGTCAAGGGAGTCCCGACCCGATGTCCATTTGATTTCAACGTCATCGATAAATCTCAACCAGCTAAATGGCTTAATTGGAGCAGATATTAAAAGTTGGGCTTCAAGATGTCCCATAAAAACATTGGCATATGAGGGGACCATCTTAGTACCCATGGCTGTACCGCTAACTTGTATGTAGTTATCCTTATTGAATGTAAAGTTGTTAAGTGTGAGGACAAGTCTCAGTAAATCTACCAGGCTATCAGTCGATGGGTGTTTGGTACTGCGCCGTTCCCATGCCTCGCGACAGGCTGCAATGCCGCCGTCATGCGGTATGTTAGTGTAGAGGGAAACGACGTCCATCGTAACTAACAAGGTACCTTCTGGTAAGTTCTTAGCAGGTGTTTTGTTAAGATAGTCTGTGGTGTCTTTTAAAAAAGATGGTAAATGTTCTACGAATGGTCGGAGGTGGAAGTCAACAAACTGGGAAATTTGCTCCATCGGGTGATTGATCGAGTTAATGATGGGTCTACCAGGGTTCCCAGGTTTGTGAATTTTAGGAAGAAGATAAAACTTTCCTGCTTGAGGGTTTTCGGGGCGCAGGCATTTCGCGGTATCGTTGTCAATATCACCCTTCTCTAAAATTCTATTGATGGTATTATTAATCTGCTGTGCGTGTACGTGCGTCAGGTCACTATCGACCTTACGATAAAATGTCTCGTTGGAGAGTTGCCGATTAGCCTCTTGGATGAAGTCGTTCCTGTTCATAATAACAACTGCACAGCCTTTGTCCGCTGGCTTGATGACAATGTCCAAATTATGTTTCAGGGCTTTGAGTGCCTGGCGTTCCAAAGGTGACAGATTGTCCTTGGTTGTCTGCGTGTTGTTTAAGTGGACGGTTACTTCCTCCTTCACTGCACTGATGAACGCTTCGAGAGCAGGTACTCTGCTGGGAGGAGGGTTCCATGTACTTTTAGGTTTGAATGGATTGATCAGGGGTGCGACGGGAGACTCTTCTGACGGAGTATCCTCTACATCATCTGGGTCACGGTCGTTAGCAAAGTACACGCGTAGCCGAAGTACAATGTAGCCTGTAGAATCTATCCATGTCTTCGATCAGCTCTGCATTGTTGGGGCTTTTGGAGATCGGACAAAAATTCAGACCCTTAGTAAGAAGAGCTTGCTCTGGTTCTGTAAGGGGATGGTTTGATAGGTTGACGACTGTATTACTCGTAGTGGTCTTGACAGTTTGGTGTTTACGTCGGAACCTTCTCCTTCTTGTCTTTTTAACTGTGCGACGTGAGTTGATGTCAGTTTCCGGGAGATTGTAAAGCCTATCGTAATGTGTGTAACAGGTCACGTCAGTTTATTTCAATATACATAATTCATAACTCAATAGTCATTGTTAATAGTTATATATATTGCAATGTACTTATCACACGTTTCCGTGCAATGTGCAGCATTATACAGAAATGTACATGTGTAGGAGTATATACACGAGTGCATAAAACTAATTATCACATGACATGATTGAAGAAATAATTATCTATGGAGGACTGAAGACTCAGTAAATAAACAGGACGTAAATAAGATAAGAAAAATAGGAAACCCCACTTCAGCAGAACGTGTTTCGAAAAGATTTGTTGGTATATTTCTTATAAACAAAAATGCTTTTGAGTTTGGTTTCAAACTGGTGATTCTAGATTCACAAGAAAACAACTTATTTCGAGATTTGTCGGAACATCTTAGCCCTTTTGTGCAACTGTTTTGGATTTTAAAGAATTCTAAAATGGCCAATATAATAATGTATACTTGATGTATGAGCACACATTCCCATATTTCTTTGACCAACTGGGCATTGGCAGTAATAATATTTTATTGGATTATTATCGTTTGGTGTCGTGCTGTACTGAATCTAGACATTATATTTAGTCTGGCTTTTGTGTCTGGAAAAAATCTGGCAACAGATGAGGTCTTGATAGTGCTGATTCACCCATATTTCATAATGTTTACGAATTCTGACTCTGTTATTTTCACCCTCTGGGACACTGGGACAAACAATTTGTTTCTGTGAGATGAATCTTCATTTGATGTGCGAGTTCTCTGTCTTTTCTGTCAGTGTCCGGTGATAAATTGGTCCCCGTATCCAATTGAGACATGCAGTCACAATCTTTAGCACTGCCATAAGTATATCAATGAAGCAATTTGGTACTAGTTGAGTTCAACAAACTATCTAAGGCTTAATACGGCAATGAAAAGACTCTACAATCCATGATACCAGATACCTCTAACATTGGCAGTACATCTCTAAAACTACAACCAACGACTACATTGTCGTCTTGCTCCAACCATGTGAGCTTGTCTATAATGTTTTTGTAATGCTTGCATCATTTTGGCTTCAAGAGAATGGCCATACTGTGTTCAAAATGTAGCCATCCGGTAGAGTTATGCTCATGGATTTAAGATAGTTATGCTCCTTCTGGCCACCGTAAGACATTCTCTGAAGCTTTTTGAGAGCACTTTTTTAAATATAAATATATATGTACCATCTAGTATGGCAGTCACTCTGTCTCGCAAGAATGTTTTTGAGAATACAGGATTGTATGAAAATATGTTCCCTACTCAAATGGTCAGGAAGAAGGAACACTGGAACTATAGATTTATGCATTGCTTGTACTACAGACTGAAAGGTTTTTGGAATACTAGACAGAGAAATGCCAAGAGCGAAACACTTAATTACAAGAGATATCAGTTTTTATTTTCCCCCTGCAGGTAGAGCGTAGGAATTGTACCTGTTGCCCCCAATTGCATGATCGTAAGAGGCGACTAAATTTGGGACCTTATCTCTTCTCTCCTTTCTAAATAACTTTCTTCTTTCTAATGTCTCCCTTGACAATGCCTCACTTTTGGCCATTTATTGAGTGTTCGCCCCTGTGAGGAAGGCTTTGGGTTCTGTCCCCTGGCCGAGACATACCAAAGTCTTTAAAAATGGTAGTTTCTACTCCTGCTTAACGCTCAGCAAATTAGGAGGTGTACCACTGGTTCGCCCGTTGTCAGTATTATATGTCCTGCTGGGTGTCTTCGGCAGTATGTTTCAGTGAGGTACCACTATAAAGTCGGCATCAGTTCCGTGCTATCACAAGGAGACAAACAAGAACATTTCGCAGCCTCCCAAAATACACACACATACTCTACAAGCATTCATCTTGCACACAGGGGAGGCCGTCCTTAAATGACCTTAGCTGTTAATAGGACGTTAAACGAAACACAACCAAACGAAACCAAACTTAACCCAAAACAGTAAAACAGCATTTTATGCAGTTTTGTTATATACTGAAGAAGAAAGAAATGGGGCAAATTACATATGTATTTTGAGAAACTGTTCTTTGACCAACCTGTTCTAGCTTTGCAGTCAGGGTCATCCAAAATACAAAAATTGAGAATGAAGGCTGATTGACCCTTTGACAAGATGTACGACACTTCTAAAAGGTCACCAATTATTTCAGATGACCACCTTCATGATTGAGACTTCAAAGACTCTCTTCCTTTTAGGATAACCTGTGTACAAAGGTTTAGGTCATTGCCAATAAGATAAAATTAATTAATATTGTTAAAACAAAGACAACATTTTATATGTGAACAGGATCAATAAAACAGGTCCTTGATTGTTAAGAAAACAAAACTACTAGTGGTTTCATCTTAAAAAACGTTCTGTTTCAAATTCTCTTTAGTCCCTTTATGTCAGTATATCCAAAAGCCATTATAGATTGATTTTTTTTTACATTTCGTGTACCTTTACATTTATGATATTTCGCGAAGATAGGATTGCGACCTTCACCAATACATTTACTCTTCATTATGAGATGAATATTAACAACTGAGTATGAAATTTCCCCTAAAAGCAATGTAAAAACGAAAGTCTGACGATAAAATGCATAAAAATAAAATATGTGTAAGAAAAAATTCTAAAAAGTGACAAGAAAATTACATTTGATTTCAAAATTGATTGTTAAATCACGCCAAGTGATGAAATAAATTGGAATTTGGAATTGTTTGTGACCTAACATGCACTGAAAGATTTAGTGTAGGCTTGCAACGAATTTCGTAACCAATTACCTGTAATTAGGTGCATTGCTTTTAAGTGGACACCAGGGAGGTGTCTTAGGCCCTCACCGTTTAGGGCACACTGGGTACTTTGTTGTGCGAAATGAATGTTTTTCACGACATTTTTGGACTGAATTTTTGCAAATATATTTGAAATAACACCACTTCTTCATACTATGATAATTTTTGGTATACAAGAATAATAAGATTAAAAACCCTATATTTTACATTAAAATTTTCACAAAGTGTTCGATTTAACTCACATTCTGGATGATAAATATATTATTACAGCACTGCATGAGGGTAATCGTCCTTTCCCAAATAATACTTTCTGGCTGATAGTCCATTTTTCGACCCCATGCTGTAAGAGGGTTGATTAATCATCTAAATATTTAGAAGAGTGATTCAAAGTAATAACATCGGATGTATAAGGAATTGAAAAAAGTTAAAACAACAGCATGAATCTCGTAGCACTTCCGAAACAAAATTTATGAGGGGGCAGGTTCCTATGTAATTTTAACATAGCTGGAAATAGTCCCTTTATAAAAAAAGCCTTAATATACCACAATCGCCAAAAATCATGATACCGGATAATATGCCTACACCTAACACGATTTCTCACCCGGGTCAGAAATCGTGTCGGGGGGAGAAATCGTGTTGCGAACGTCGCAATTTTAGCACGATTTCTCACCCGGGTGAGAAATTGTGTCGGGGTGAGAAATCGTGCCGTCACACCCGTCCGTAAGGTCATTATTGCATTATTATTATTATACACAAAATATAGATTTTGTCTGCGAGGCGTCATTATTGTACCGTTGTTATTAATTTACACAAACTAAGGACCCCCTCTGTAAGGTTTCATTTTTGTACCGTTATTATACACACCCTAAAGACTCCGTCTGACAGAAAATGAAACAACAGAGTTCCTTGGTGCGAACAAAACCGTTTTCCAAACTTAAAATTCGATTATGTTTAGACAACATTTTGACGAAGTTCAGATTGATATGGAGATATTTAGAAAATTACAAGACGATTACCATTATTTGTTAAGAGAAACTAAAAACTACTCCAATTAGACTTCATTATATAGCCATTATTTACATACTGAGAATATGGACTTAAGTCAGTTAGGTCAGACATCAAAATGAATTAAAGGACACACACAACTAAATAATTTACGATACATGTTATTGCCAAACGTTTTAGCTAATAACTTAAATGTTTGAAGTTCAATACCAATGAAAACTGTCTAGATTCATAGATACATACCTCACAAAGGATAGAAATAGGACTGTTGTGGCATGTTTAATGGCATATTAGAGTGTCACAGCGTCCAGTAGTTGACAACCGGAAGTTTACAAGCAAATCCGTTGACCCAAAACAGAAACGCCCCAGACTTTTTGCACCTGAGCAAATCCGCACATAGAAATGGAAACATATTATCATTTTTCAAAAAATAACAATTCATTCATTCAAAAATATGTCATCAGTTCCTCACTTGCCGATTGGTTGATTTAGTTGTGTGAGTCCTTAAACTTTTATGAAGTATTTTGAAAAACGGTCATGATGAATGCTGTAAATTGACGGAAGTTCAAGCTACTCAGGTTGATAATATTAGCTCAGTATCTCAAAACATTTTCCTCATGTTGGTGATTAAAGATCGTTTACAGTTTATATAGCACAACCAGAGCTATGATTATGTGTGACGGTTCGAAGTGTTTGCACTATTAGTTGATAGGAATGTACGAAATGACGACCAAATGACGACCAAATGAATACATCGATACATTCTAAATTTAAGCAACAAATGTTTTTTTTATCGTAAGAATTTCTACCTTGAAAACAGGGAACCTACAACGAAATAAATGCGTTCTTTGAACTAATTTATCTAAAACCTGAATGTGAGTGTTATTTTGGTTTTGATTAAAAGTTTTGGTCAGCTTTTGTGTATGATATTTAGGCATGACTATTTATGTTACTTACAGTTACTAGTGTTAACGATAGGAAATTTATTGATTCGCACGAGTGGTCACGTTGTTTAAAACTTTAAATCTCTGAATACTCATGATTCGAAATACTACTTTACATCTCTGAATATTTACGAGTGTGAATTTTATTTCAAATCACCGGATTCTTACAAAGGTATGTCACTTCTTTAAAGCTCTGAACTTTTAGGAGTGGAAATGTTACTTTAAAGCTCTGAACTTTTAGGAGTGGAAATGTTACTTTAACGCTCTGAACTTTTAGGAGTGGAAATGTTAGTTTAAAGCTCTGAACTTTTAGGAGTGGAAATGTTACTTTAACGCTTTGAACTTTTAGGAGTAGAAATGTTACTTTAAATCACCAGATGATTAGGAATGTTCTTGTTACTTTAATTCTCTGAATATTTACGAGTGAAAGTATTACTTTAAATCTCTGGAGAGTTACAAGTGGTCTCCATGGATGTTTAAACATGTTCACGTAAATCATTGGATGTATACGATCAGCTGTGGTGAGGTCATTATTGTATATATTTAAATTCAACTGGCGGAAGGATATTTTCGAACCGACTTTTAAATGAGTTTTATCTGTGTAAAAACACGATGTCTTTGTAATTGTGGCGGAAGGATATTTTCGAGGGGACTGTTAAGTGGCAATACAGTTCATTGGTATAATACTACGCTGCGATTAAAAAAAGAAAAAGAAAAACAACATTATATTTGTGCACTATATTGATGTTTTTACAATTCACAGAGCCATATTGCATAAAGCTCTTTGGCTTGATACCATCTCTATTAACTTTTCTGTCGGAGGAAAATTAAATTAACTCAACCATGATGAGTGCAAATGCTAGATCCATCCTCCCCCTGAAGCTTGAATATGTCATACTTCACATTCATTAGAATGGAAATAAAGTTAATAATTTGTCACCCGGTTGGATCTTCTGTATAGAATTACTAAGTAATCGGCAGTATTGATTCTAATGTTCATTTAATCGAATCTCTTTACGTATATTACGTGATGCCTTTTAAACAGTAAACACTAAAGATAAGGCTATAAACCCATCCGTATGAATATTCAAATTACCATTACAATTCACTTTTAATTTAAATTTAGATCAGAATAAGAGAGCAAATCTAAAAAAAAATATCGTTACTCAAGCTATCGAAGGAAAACCATGACACTGGCTTAAAATAGGCGACGAACATTAATTGATAAGTTTTAAGATAAATAGAAATGCACTATCGCTACAAATTAAAGTAACAAGCATTATTTTGTAAATGTCTACAGTATCTACAGTATGATGATTTGTCCATTGGAACTTACATTCCTGTGTATGTATCTACAATATACAAAACCAACAACCAAAGTTACTTTTAAGATACTATCTGTTTATTATGTCTCTAGGGGCAACCGGAGCGAAGTGTAGCGCCCAGCTATACAATAGAAATAGACATAATTGCCACTCCATGGTGATTGAAATAACATCGATTTATCACAAAGAAATAAAAGACAGTCAGTATCACATCTAACATGGCGAATCTTTGTAGTTATCTATAACCACTCAACGGTCTGATGTCGTTGCCATAGTGATGTCACACCTGATCCATTCTCTCACTTCCCCTATACGAACAAGTAGTACAAAATGTATTTTATCTTATGCGTACATCGCCCTCGTGTCTGTTTTTTTTATAATTTTGTTTCTACAACAATTTGGCTTAATGGAAATCCCTACATATAGACTTTGTTCGTGGCGCTTCAAAATCCAAGTGAATATTTCTTTGTAAAAGTCAATATGGATAACAAATAAACAATGTACACCAAAGATAATTTAAATGACAGAACATAAATATTCATGTCGCAGCCTTACAGAAGCCACATGCTATTGTGCTGACGGATGAAATGCGAATACCGAAACCAATAATCAATATGTACACTGATTTGTCATGAACAAAACTTGAATTGATATTGTCTTGTTATATTTAAGCATTGAACAGCGCGCATTATGATTTGTTTGCTTGCAAAGCTGTGTCAATCAAATAGATCATAAATACCATACAAAAACAGTTCAATACTTATATTTACGTTTTCTCTGCCTCTTATGTTCTTTTTTAACTGATAATTTATATTTAGAATTTAAAATGCCCGCCTTATCGACAGTCCACACAATCTCTCTGGTCTTCGCTGTCTCTGGGCGTTGGTGTTGAGTTCGGCAATGATGATGTCGTGATCACTAATTCCGGGGTGTACTTCAACTTCGCTCAGTAGATCTGGATTTGTTGTGAGGATGAGGTCCAGTATGTTGTTGTTTCTGGCGGGTGTATTACACATCTGGTGAAGGCAGTTGTTGTTTACGAGTTCTGTGGCCTGTTGGTTGAGTACATTGGAGTACTGTGGTCTTTCACGTATGCTGGTGTCTGTCCAATTAATGTCCGGAAGGTTGAAGTCTCCAGCAACTATGATGTTTGGTAGCGATTGCCTATTTGTCAGCCTCGATAGCGATGCGTCTAGTTCTTGTAGTGGTATGGGGTCATCGTGTGATGGACGTCGATAAAAAGAGCCAATGTACAGGGGTTGTTGCTTCCATAATTGTAGTCGTACCCATGCCACAGTTGGTGTCAAGGTCCACTTCTGGTGTGGTGACCAGATCATGGGATACCGCCACAAAGACTCCTCCTTCTCCCTTCTTGTTGTCCTTTCTGTAGACCTCCCAGTTGTTTGTCGGAAAAAATTTCCTCACTACTGTAGGTAGAGTCCAGCTTGGATTCACAGCCGCATTTAATATCTGGCTTATGTTCCTCAAGGAGTTGTTCAAACAGTGCTTGCTTCTGTTTGCTCACAAGGCTGTTACAGTTTACTACCAGCAGTTTAGC
This sequence comes from Mizuhopecten yessoensis, assembly GCF_002113885.1. NCBI lineage: Eukaryota > Metazoa > Mollusca > Bivalvia > Pectinida > Pectinidae > Mizuhopecten > Mizuhopecten yessoensis. The sequence goes on along the minus strand of NW_018479909.1, from coordinate 25,717 downwards.
TGCATTGGACCGCTCTCTGTGGCGTGCGGGTGTGTGGCTATCTACTGTGACTCATATCAGTAGGTCTGTAACATATCTGTCAGTAGGTCTATATCAGACATTTGTAACGAACCCCTGTTGATCAGTGCAGTGTAACAGACGATATGTTTGGTAAATTGCATGAGCGTTAAAATTGTTCCCATTGCCGGCATTGGTGATTTCAATCGATGTGCATTATGTACGATATTGCAGACCTTGGTCTTGTTTTTGTTGTAATAAAAGTATTTTTTATTTTATTTTTTATTTTGCACATAAATTTACAATGACATTGTCAAATCTCACAATGCCTAGCGATATTTCAGCAGCCGTCATGTTTATTTACATTGGATATTGTAGTTCCGGTCAGTGTTGTATTAATACGCTAAGAATTATGTCTCGTGCTGCATGGTAATTAAAGTCCCATCAGCGACACAGCTTTCAAAGAGGCTATATAGTGACAATGCCATGCAAATGTAAATATAACATTGACAATAGTGCATATAATCTCACTGGATATCAATTATTGTGTTAACTCGCGAGAAGTTCAGATCCCGCACTGATGCAAACCCTCTTTTTACATTTTGTTTTTGTAATCTGCAGGTAGTGATGATTGTGTTAGGGAGTTACAGTTTGGACTGTATGTTTTATGAATAGGTGATTGAAAAATATGGTGTGTAAGTGTAACAGTTTAGACGTGTTCCATTGGCAAGTTTAGCCGACGTTTGTTTCGTGATTTTACGTCCTGACAACATCTAAGTTTGCGTCATCGCAACAGCTTGGCCATGCCAAGACGGGAGACGAACCCCCATACACACAACTGAAACAAAAGAATATACTCATGAGAGAAATGAGGTCCTGGTAAATCGGTTCGTTTAAAGTATAATCTCGAAAGTGAATTTGTTTGGTTTTATTTTGTTAAACGTCCTTAACAGCTAAGGTTATTTAAGGACGTGCCTCCATGTGTATAGTGTATGCGTGCTTTTGTGTATTTGTGACAGAAGCAGGTACGTATGTTGATATATTTCCCTCCTTGCGATAGCGCAAATCTGATACTGACTTTTGAGTGCTACATGTACCTCACTAAAATACCATGCTGAAGGCACCAAGCACAGTATTTCGCCCAGTCACATTATACTGACAATAGATAAACCAGTTTTTGTAATAAACCAAAATGTTGAAAGTTTATAAGCAGATAAATTACGGTTTCTTCAAAGTCCACTTGGCAGAAGACACCTATAAAGAAACCCCCTGATTCTGTAGGGGCCCCACATTAGTCGCCTTTTACGACTTGTAAGGGGTACCGCAGGCTTATTCCTTCCCCGAACCTGAGAGGGATACAAAAGTGAGTACTCACGAAAATGAGATGATGTACTGTAGGTTATGTCCAAGGTATATCTTGGTTTTGTTCCAAATTACTGCCTTTATTATAATTAATCTATTCATGTATTATGTATCAATGCAAAGAATTCTAACATAAATAATAAAGATGCCCTCTTTATCAGTTTCGTATCGGAAATACACCTAGAGTATGCCAATAACATTCACTGTTCTACAATAAACAAAACACCGGGCCCTAGGATTATGAAACACTCTCATATTAAGTCCAGATTTCAAATATCGATAAAATAAATATTTCTGATAATAATCATCCATTGTAAAATCGTTCACATTAATATATACACATAGGAATATCATATTTGAAAAACGAAACTCAGAAAGTAAACACCGTTAGGTATAAAACTAAAGTTCGTCATATATTTTTTCATGAACACTGGAGCTTAGACCTTCACGGTATGTAATCTAGCAAGTGTGTAATGCCCGAGTTTGCTATTATAACTGTATTTATATACACAAAAACAGATTCCGTACAGGGTAATCTAAGTGATTTACAATGTAAACTAATCCGATATATACACATGTATATACAGTTGAACCTCGTTATCTCGAACTCTTATAACTCGAATACACCGTTTATTTCGAAGTATTTCTCCGGTCCCGGCCAAACCTATTCTTTATCTTTGTAAATAAAACTCTGATAATTCGAACCCTTAAAACTGGTAAAAAATAAATATATATATATGAAATATGGTTATCCTATTTAGAATCTGCATATATAAATTAATCTATGACGTGTTGTATAATGAATCGCTCACTTGAATGATTATATTCATACCAATAATTATAACAGATAATTTGTGTTTAAATGACACAACTATCTGTAACATAACTTAATATTTGTAGTAATGGATATCAGGTATACAGTTAACATAACTTTATAACACATACACATCCTATGGAAATCGGGAGTGCATGTCATCTGACCTTTGTTTATATTAGTGGTAGGCAGACTTGCTGGGTTTCTTAATGTCGTTGGGATAACAGTTAATGGGACTACTGTTTGTTTGTATAATGACCCAATTAAGAAACAATTAATCAATTATGTTCCCTTCTAAAAGCGTACGTTAGAGCAAAGTTCAAAGAAATCTCCTGAATCCACTAATGAACACACATGCGTTACTTGCTGTAGTTAAACCTTTAGTATAGTGATCAATGCAGTCACAAACATCCTTTGTTTGAAGCCCATATATAAACTAAAACGTGCTAAAGTAAAATAAACACCATATCCTGTTCTATGTCAGCTTATCATGTCTCTTTGAAATCATGGCCTATTTCTGTGTTACCTTGGGCTTTGAAGCTCATTATTGTGTGATGTAGTGTACACTATGTATAGTGCATCATGATATAAACACGTATTCCAATAACACATTGAGCGGTAACAAACAGTGTGAAGAAGATGTTAAATCATTGCAGACCATAGTCCTTCCCTTGTTTGCAAATATTGAATACGTAGATAGGTGTACTATTTCTTTTGTATTATTTGACGACAAAATGTCTGCAAATGTTAACACACTTAAGCTTTGAATAAATATTTTTTTTTTTTTTTTTGGCTTTTACTTCAAAACCTAAATATTGTGCTGACGATCTTAAAAGTTCATGTGCTGTCTCTTGACCTCCTCCCAATACCTTCTATATAATTATACATGTTTTAATTTGTTTCTGCCCATGCAAGTTGACAATTACAAATACAACAGCTTTTTCAGATAAAATGAATGCAAAATATTTCTTATTTTATCTTCCGAGTTTATCAAAATCAATATTTGATTTGATCACATGTGATCAGTCTTGTGTTACCTGACTGATACATGACCATAACTGTTGATAGAACGTAAACCACAAACGCACCAGACTAAACTGGTATTTTGTATAATCCACATGGTGACTGTGTTCTACAGTACTCACAACTGTTGTGCTTCATACTTCACGGGAAGGATGTGGGTTATACAACACACTGATGCCGTTTTTATTTAATTTCACGTGACTGAATTTCTTAATATACGTGACCGATGTGTTTTATGTTACACGTGACTGATTTTATTCTATCAACCGTGACTGATGTGCTTTTATTATACGCGACTGAAATGATTTTATTACACGCGACTGATGTGTTTTTATTACACGCGACTGATGTGTTTTTATTAAACGCGACTGATGTGTTTTTATAACACGCAACTGATGTGTTTTTATTACACGTGACTGATGTGTTTTTATTACACGTGACTGATGTGTTTTTATTACACGCGACTGATGTGTTTTTATTCTACGTGATTGATTCGTTTTTATCCCACGTGACTGATGCGTTTTTATTACACGTGACTGATGCGTTTTTATTCCAAGTGACTGATGCGTTTTTGCTACACCTGAGTGATGTGTTTGTAATACTAGTAAATGATATGTGTTTTGTAACACCTGACTGATGTGTTTTTGTTACACCAGACTGATGTATTTTCCTACTAGCCACTGGTGTGTTTTTCGTTACACGTGACGGATTTGTCGTTCGATACACATGACTGATGTATTTTGTTACTAGTGACTGATGTATTTTCTTATTAGTGACTGATGTATTTTCTTACTAGTGACTGATGTGTTTTCCTACTAGTGACTGATGTAATTTCTTACTAGTGACTGATGTATTTTCTTACTAGTGACTGATGTGTTTTCCTACTAGTGACTGATGTAATTTCTTACTAGTGACTGATGTGTTTTCCTACTAGTGGCTGATGGATTTTCTTACTAGTGACTGATGTATTTTCTTACTAGTGACTGATGTGTTTTCCTACTAGTGACTGATGTATTTTCTTACTAGTGACTGATGTATTCCTTACTAGTGACTGATGCATTTTCTTACTAGTGACTGATGTATTTCTTACTAGTGACTGATGTATTCCTTACTAGTGACTGATGTATTTTCTTACAAGTGACTGATGTATTTTCTTACTAGTGGCTGATGTATTTTCTTACTAGTGACTGATGTATTTTCTTACTAGTGGCTGACGTATTTTCTTACTAGTGGCTGATGTGTTTTCTTGCTAGTGACTGATGTATTTTCTTACTAGGGCTGATGTGTTTTCTTACTAGTGACCGATGTATTTTCTTACTAGTGACTGATGTGTTTTCCTACTAGTGACTGATGTAATTTCTTACTAGTGACTGATGTGTTTTCCTACTAGTGACTGATGTAATTTCTTACTAGTGACTGATGTGTTTTCCTACTAGTGACTGATGTAATTTCTTACTAGTGACTGATGTGTTTTCCTACTAGTGACTGATGTAATTTCTTACTAGTGACTGATGTGTTTTCCTACTAGTGACTGATGTAATTTCTTACTAGTGACTGATGTATTTTATTTCTAGCGACTGATGTGTTTTCTTACTAGTGACTGATGTGTTTTCCTACTAGTGACTGATGTAATTTCTTACTAGTGACTGATGTGTTTTCCTACTAGTGACTGATGTATTTTCTTATAAGTGACTGATGTATTTTCTTACTAGGGCTGATGTGTTTTCTTACTAGTGACTGATGTGTTTTCATACTTGTGGCTGATGTATTTTCTTACTAGTGGCTGACGTATTTTCTTACTAGTGGCTGATGTGTTTTCTTGCTAGTGACTGATGTATTTTCTTAATAGTGACTGATGTATTTTCTTACTAGGGCTGATGTGTTTTCTTACTAGTGAATGATGTTTTTTCTTACTAGTGACTGATGTATTTTTCTTTCTAGCGACTGATGTGTTTTCTTACTAGTAACTGATGTATTTTCTTTCTAGGGACTGATGTGATTTCTTACTAGTGACTGATGAATTTTCTTACTAGTGACTGATGTATTATCTTACTAGGACTGATGTGTTTTCTTACTAGTGACTGATATATTTTCTTACTAGTGGCTGATGTATTTTCTTACTAGTGACTGATGTGTTTTCCTACTTGTGGCTGATGTATTTTCTTACTAGTGGCTGATGTGTTTTCTTACTAGTGACTGATGTATTTTCTTACTAGTGACTGATGTATTTTCTTACTAGTGACTGATGTATTTTCTTACTAGTGACTGATGTATTTTCTTACTTGTGACTGATGTATTTTCTTACTTGTGACTGATGTATTTTCTTACTTGTGACTGATGTATTTTCTTACTTGTGACTGATGTATTTTCTTACTAGTGACTGATGTGTTTTTAATACACGTGACTGATGTGTTCTTTTGTTACATGTGACTGATGTGTCTTTATTATACACCTGACTGATATGTTTTTATTAAACATGACTTATGCGTTTTAATTTCTCGTGACTGATGTGATTATATATGTAACCCGGATATATTTATGATAAACATATTTATGGTGTTTTATATATATATATATTATAACGAGGGCTGTCAACTGTCTGTATACAGTGTATGTGACGTCATCAGTACCTGTGTTGTTATGTTCTGTTACGACGTAGACCTTGGGCCTGCCCCTTGCACGAATAAAGCACCCTATCTTCCCGCCACTATATTTCGGCTACTGGGTAAATACTTACTGCCCAGTTGTCATGTTTACAATCCAACTCGTAAGAGAAGGATCTGTGCACTAGATCTGCTGATTGTATAGAGGCGTACAGAGACATTGCCGCCAGCACTGATTAATGAACCATTCTAGGAACATCATACCCGGTATTTATTGAAGTATTAATGTAATAACTATCTTATTTGAATTAATATATACATATAGCGGTCTGTATTCAGAGGTCCGGTACCTCGGTCGGCATGGGAGTTGTTTAGTATATGTGAGGGTGAATGCATTTATTGTATTGTTCTGTATTGTAGGTTTCTCGGAGAAAGCAAAAGAAAGATTTTGGAATACACAACTTGTCCGTGTTTGTGATTTATATTGAGCAACCGGTGACAAATGGCGCCCAACGTGGGGCCCCTGGAGATTTGACAAAAATACTCAACAATACTTGCAAAGGAATCGATATGACTTGGAAAAGTCGAGACGAGTTCTTTTCTGGAAGAAACCAGAGGGCTGGTGACAATAACAAAGGTCAGAGAGGCAGAGGAAACAGGTATGGTCAAGGTCAACAGAGGGGTCAGGGTTAAAGTCATGGTCAAAATGGAGCTCAAGAACAGAGTCAGTGTATGTACAACCCAAACGCGTGGAGGTCGCTGCTGCTGACCAAGCTGAGACCGGTAATGTACAAGGACGAGGCCACAATTTGATTACTCGAATGGTAGGTGTAGCAAATGAAAGCACAGTAAGTATCAATAACTGTGCGATAAAGGCGTTAGTAGATAGTGGATCTATGGTGACAACCATATCAGAGTCTGGCTACATTAGTTTAGAGGAGATTTAGGCTTGGAGGTATCAATCGCGGATGGTTCTAGTCCAAGATCTGTTGGTTACAATGAGTGTGTTATAATTGTACCATATTTTTCTAATGTGGAAGTACTAGTTCCAGTGTTAGTAGTACCTGATACTCCTCAGTACAATGGACACTGTCCACTTATAGCGGGTATAAATGTTATGAGGCAGTGCAGGGACTGGTAAACCATGGATGAGACTAGCTGAGTTATACCAGAAGCATGGCAGATGTCTATTTATAGTATTACCTGTAATACTGCAACAGTAAGGACTTTATCCAATACATATTGCTCCATACGAATCTGCAGTTGTTGACGAGTTAGCTAGATGTTAAGATGATCACATGAGTGAAGTGGTAACAGAAGGTTTAGCCGAGGGTGCAGGTTTTGGGGTATGTCTTAGAGTGGTGAAACTTAGTCAGAATGCAAATGTAGCAAGGGTTCCCGTTCAGATATGTAGCATCACAGCGACATCTATAACACTAATACCCAAAGGGGAATTATGTGTCATTCAGGCTGTGGAAATAGTGGATAATTTAGCTTCTGAAAAGGTGGAAACTCTAAGGTTGAGTCAGATTATTTTGAGGAGTTAGGTATTATGTAAGAGGAGGAACACTTAACTTAGAAACAGGCTGTTGAGGCAAAAGCAGTGATTGGGGTTGGCATAGAGTATTTTCTAAGGGACCATTGGATTCAGGAAAGGCTTATATAGTGAAACATCAGACAGAGTTAGAGGAAAGCAAACCATTTAAGCAATCTTACTGAAGGATACCTCCTGGAATGTATGAAGAGGTGTGCCATACGTCAAAGACATGTTACAGGCAGGTGTAGTTAGAGAGTCAAATAGTCCTTTCTCATCTGACGTCGTTTAAGTGAGAAAGAAGGACGGACCTCTACGATTCTGTATTGACTATAGAACTCTAAATGCACGTACGCGTAAGGACGCCTACATGTGGCCTCGTTTTGACGATGTTGTTGACACACTCAGTGGGTCAAATTACTTTTCTAAACTCGACTTACGTTCAGGTTACTGGCAAGTCGAGATGGAAGAAGGGGATAAACCAAAGACAGCTCTCTCAGTTAGAAATCTTGGTTTTTATGAGTGCAAGCGTATGAGCTTTGGTTTAACCAATGCACCTGCCACTTTCCAAAGACTTATGGAAAGTAGTATGGGGAACTACATTTGCTAGAGTGTTTGATGTTCACTAAATGGCGCCCAACTTATTTTTGGAATGGAGGACCGGTACCGTTCCGACGATGGAGATAAAGGTAGCCAGTTTGCAGAATCATGGTATAGGAAGGAGAACCTCTGTGAAGGAGGGAGAAAGTGCGATTGATCCGGAGCGACATGGAACCCAGGACCAGGTCCATTTGGAGGTGTGATTCGAAATGTGAACAGAGGTCGTTATTTTGTTAGTGCCTCCACCAGGGGTCGAACCCGGGGCCTCTGGTTGCTAGTCTTATGCTCTACCGAATGAGCTAAAGAGAAATTCTCCCTAGCAAGTCGTTAGGAAGCGGCTAGTATTTCGCCAGGGTGACATACTCCCCTTCCAGGAAAGAACTCGTCCCGACTTGTCCAGGTCTAAGCGATTCCTTTGCAAGTATCGCCGAGTATTTTTGTAAAATCTCCCGGGTCCCTACATGGGCGCGAATGTCACAGAGGTCATTATTTTTAAGGCCTTCGCCAAGAGTCGAACCATGGACCTCTGACTTGCTAGTCTTACGCTCTACCGAATGAGCTAAAAAGAAATTCTCCCTAGCCGAGTCGGTAGGAAGCGGCTAGTATTTTACCAGGGTAACATATAAAATCAGATATGTTCTATTATACACGTGACTGATGAGTTGTTTTTATTAAACGTGACTTATGTGTTATAATCACACTTGACTGGTGTGATATACTACACGTGACTTATGTGTCTTTTATAAATATGACGTATGCGTTTATAATTACACGTGACTAATGTGTTTTCATTTTACTCGACCAGCGTGTTTTTAATAAACGTAACTTATTGATGTTTTTTTTATTGCAGGTGACAGATATGTGTTATATACGTGACTGATATGTTTTATAAACGTGACTGATATGTGTTATATACGTGACTGATATTTGATTTATAACACATGACTGATTTGTTTTATTATACACGTGAATAACATTTTTTTATAATTAACTTGATCTGTTTTAGTATAAACACGTGACTGATATATGTTATAGCTGCAGAGGAGAGAGTCTTGATGTTGGTAAGAGAAGGAAACGGTGTCAACGTTGAGTCCGTTTGGAACCAGACAGGCAATACCCACCCAGCTGATCTGAACCCCCTGTTGCCCGTTGAAGAACTGATTCCGCTGACTTTGGTCAGAAGTCCACACATTGATGACTGGAACAATCCACCAGATAGGGTATGACGGCTACTTGCGCTGATATTACGATCTGTCTCGATAGTAATGTGCATGTCTTCCTATTAAACAAAAGCGAATCATAATAAAACATGTGTTATTGGGAATGGTGATCAACGTGTGTAGGTGACAGTATTCATGAACAAATACACGTTACCTGCACCTGTTGAATGTATCATGATAAAATCGAAGGCACACATTCAGCGACTAGAATGGTTTCAGAAATTCGAAAAAACTGAGCAATCGCCAGTCTGATACATGTCCTTTGACGATTACAGGGGAGCGGCACCAGTCGGTTGGTGTTTATCAAAGCCAAATGATCAACCTAGTTTACTTGTATCATTAGCAGGGTAGCGCTTACAGAGCCTTTAATGATGTCATGCTATCTTTCGGGACTGTAGAGAACGTCAGAAAGAATAACATCTGGTATTTCGAGAATGAACTGTTTCAAGCTCAGCATAACATAGTGTTATTGTGTTAAAAGTACAGTGACATATATGGCTTATATTACATGTTGTGTGATATAAAAAAAAAAATGAAAATATATATTTTAAACAGTTTAGGCACTGTTAATCAATGATCTGTACAATGGTTTGTCGCACAGATTCACATAAGAACGTTTAACGACCAAGGCGACATACTGTGGGAGATGGTGTTCGGGGTTCCAATAGGGACCGGCCCGGCCTTACCGGATCTACTGGTAGCAAGTAATATCCTATCCTCCTCGTCTCCAGTTAGCGCCTCGACAGTCGATATTAGCTGGAGGTACAATCTGTTTATATCTTACGAATAACATAACAATTTTTGTGAGTTAATTCTTAAGTAAAATTTACGATCGCCAACGAATTACTTCATAAAAATGGTTAGAGATAATTGATTAACTTGTTTTATAGATTCTGTTCCCCCGTAACATGAAAGTACAGTAATAGAGTGCCGTCATGATACGTTTGATTATTTCATAATATTTACTTTTCTACTGAACTTTGACTCAATATACTTACTAAACATTTCAAAGGTTATTTTTCAATGAACTTTCCAGTTGGCGTATGTATGCATCAGTACATTATCAACCTGATTACTCTGGTATTTATGGTTGCTCATTAGTGCGATTTCGTTATTTCGTTAATTCGCGGCGAAATAACGACATTATATTTGTATCTAAATTGTCGTTATCTCGTCGTTATTTCGTGTTACAAATGTCGTCCTTTCGTCTTTTCGTCTTTTCGCGGCGAGATTACGACATTTAGTGAAGTTAACATGTCGTCGTTTCGTTATTTCACTGCGAGATCCAGACATTTAGTAAAATTAAAATGTCGTCGTTTCGTTATTTCGTCATTACTTTATAATAGTGAAATCTATTGCGGTTAGGGGCTGGTGAAATTTATAGCAGTTAGGGGAATAGTGAAATCTATAGCAGTTAGGGGAATGGTGAAATCTTTTGCAGTTATGGGAATTGTGAAATCTTTAGCAGTTAGGGGAATGGTGAAATCTATAGCAGTTAGGGGAATAGTGAAATCTATAGCAGTTAGGGGAATGGTGAAATCTATAGCAGTTAGGGGAATAGTGAAATCTATAGCAGTTAGGGGAATGGTGAAATCTATAGCAGTTTGGGTAATAGTGAAATCTATAGCAGGGGGATAGTGAAATCTACAGCAGTTAGGGGAATAGTGAAATAGGACAGATTAGGTTAACAACTTGTTGATTGTCAAAGTGATATTTCGTCAATATTTCATCCACTGTAGAACAACCTGATTTGTAATCAATGTTAATAGCTGATGTGAACACATCCTGGCCACTCCAGAGGTTATGCTCGCTTTCGCCCTCTGCACCCCTGGAATATGTCATAGCAAATCGACGGTTCAATGTGCTTTCTTCTGTTATCCTCAAAAGACAGCTATCGGCCTAGCATTTGATAAAGTTTTCCCCCCGATACCAATCAAATAGCTAGCCGCGACCCAAAATATCAATTTTGCTATGTCATATTCACGGGTTGCAGAGAGAACGTAAGTGAGCATAACACTTTGAGTATAGAGGATGACGTGACTTCAAGGTGTTTGTTTCACAAATGACGAAAATGATATATTTCCTGTCACAGTAAACAGTCATACCAGCTTTACATCGGGAGCACTTTAGGAACGAATTTGGCATGGCTTGGTGTCTTTAACGGCCCGTTGACAAACGCTTCCCAAAACCAGTATCCGGTCTTCCTTGTACCACGATCTTCAGACGTTCCACTAACACTGGCTATAGGCAAGCGTCTTTCTGAATTCTAAAATTTGATTATTTTTTATGTATTTTATTCATTTAAAAATTTATTTTGTCAAATTGTTTTCATCCTACAAGGTTGCGCTGAATATCCTGAATATTTTGTCTCTGAAAACAAAGGATAAGTGCGTCTCATTTGACAAATTGTATCAGCAAAAATTTCTAAAACAGTATGTTTGTAACTTCATTTAATACATTTTTCATTTGTCATTTAAAAATTAATTAAAATAAAACTGTTTTCTTTTATTTATATTTTCAGTACTTATATTTTAAAAAAATGTCAGTCTTATTATTATAAAACATAACCGTTATATATGCTATAAGTAACATACAAAGCTACTCTTTACAACACTTGTAAAATAGATACTTAACAATACGTATATAATATAAACTTTACAATACGTGTATAATTGATACTTAACAACACGTGTATAATAGATACTTCACAACACGTGTATAATAAATACTTAACAATACGTGTATAATAGATACTTAACACTTGTATACTAGATACTTTACAATACGTGTATAATAGATACTTTACAATACGTGTATAATAAATACTTAAAAATACGTGTATAATAGATACTTAACACTTGTATACTAGATACTTTACAATACGTGTATAATAGATACTTTACAATACGTGTATAATAGATACTTTGCAATACGTTTATAATATATACTTTACAGTGCGTTTATAATATATACTTTACAATACGTTTATAATATATACTTTACATAACGTGTGTAAAATATACTTAACAATACGTGTATTATAGATACTTTACAATACGTTTATAATATATACTTTACAATACGTGTATAATATACACTTTACAATACATATATACTATATACTTTACAAGACGTGTATAATAGATACTTTACAATAAGTGTATAATAGGTACCTAACAATAGTGTATAATATATACTTAACAATACGTGTGTAATATATACTTAACAATACGTTTATAATATATACTTTACATAACGTGTGTAAAATATACTTAACAATATGTGTATACTAGATACTTTACATTACGTGTATAATATATACTATACAATACGTGTATAATATATACTTTACAATACGTGTATAATATATACTTTACAATACGTGTATAATATATACTTTACAATACGTGTATAATAGATACTTAACAATACGTGAATAATATATATTACAATACGTGTATAATAGATACTTAAAAATACGTGTCGTGTATAATATATACTATACAACATGTGTATAATAAATACTTTACATTACGTGTATAATATATACTTTACAATACGTGTATAATAGGTACTTAACAATACGTGTATAATAGATACTTTACAAGTCGTGTATGATAGATACTTAACAATACGTGTATAATATATACTTTACACAATACGTTTATAATATATATTTTACATTAGGTGTATAATAGATACCTTACAAGACGTGTATAATAGATACTTTACAATGCGTGTATAATATATACTTTACAGGACGTGTATAATAGATACTTTACAATACGGGTATAATAGATACTTTAAATTACGTGTATAATAGATACTTTACAATACGTGTATAATATATACTTTACAATACGTGTATAATATATACTTTACAATACGTGTATAGTAGATACTTTACATTACGCGTATAATATATACCTTATAATACGTGTATAATACAAACTTTACAATACGTGTATAATATATACTTTACAATACTTGTATAATAGATACTGCTCAATACGTGTATAATAGATACTTTACAATATGTGTAGACTATATACTTTACAATATGTGTATAAAAGATACTGTACAATATGTGTATAATAGATACCTTACAGCACGCGCGTAATATTGTCTTTAACGCGTTTGATAATAATAGCTTTATATTTAAAAAAAACAACGTATATAGATAAATGACATTAAACTACTCTGTATTTCTACTTGCACGTCTTTATTAATAAATTCATTTAACATTTCAATTTCAGAATCATCCTCAAATAATGTTGCATACACTTACGAAGGCTGTTGGCCGTTCGACGCACTTACGAGAACATATGGCGCTGAGGATTTTCAGTATATGACACTACAGCTGTGTGCTGACCACTGCCGGGCGCTGTCCCTTCCACGCATGTTGCTAGAGGTACGTTTTGTTAATAACACTTTCGAACCATATATCTTGCAATTTACTATTTAAAATTTCGGCATGTGGTCTCTGTCCTAGTTAAATTGAAAACAAATTCTTGTTGTTTCGTTGTTTAATCGTGACATGAAATATATCACTGAATCAAATATACATCGCATCCATCCTTTTCACAAATGCAGCAGTGGTTGTTCTTTTATGAGTGAAAAAAAGACCTACGTTAGCCGTATATTGTGTTTATGAACATCAACTCTATTCTAAGCATCTGATTTGTTTCAGTAGATAAATAGAGATCCTTCGTGTCTAGTACTTTATAACACTAGAGTATAAACGCGGGACATGTTTCATTTGTCGCGCCTTTGACCAATCCATCATGGCCTGACCCGTGATAAAAAGTAGGAAGCGACTAATGTCGGGCTTCTGCAGAATATTTGTGTTTTAGTGCTTTGTATTTTTTGTCATAGCTAACGTTTTCACCACTGTAGACCATCATGGACTCATCCAGATCAATGCATGGTAGAGACTACTAATGTTACATAGGGGTGAAAGGGTTTGCATTCACCTGACACCTCTGTATAGCTTTTTGCCATAATCGTGTGACGGGACAAGTGCCATGTTATCGTATACAATATATGGTATTTCATTGAAAAGACATTTTAAAGTGGCCATTGAGCTGCTTTGTCATCTGACAAATGTAAAGTGCCTCGTTAATATGACCTGAGAGCTGTTGAGAGAACGCTAAACATTGGACAAGTATCAACCACAAAGTACGATGGTAAGAGCAGACTTAGACATTCCAAGCGTGTCAGTTTAAAAGAGACTAGAAAGCAAATGTTCGCCAGGTTTGTTTTCAATTATAACGAAGTTTCGAATAAGAATTGCCTGAAAAGCGATCGATAGTGGTTGCCAATGCACAAGATATTCAACAATATTTGTTAATTTTCGTTTCATTCACATATGTCTTAATAAAGCACGTAAGGTCTATATAAAAAGGTACCAATAAATAAATAGCATTTTCCTTCACTTTTAGATTTAGATAAACATACTATTTCATGACTGATGAATCAACAAAACATGTCATGACATGACGGTTGTACTACGTGTATTATTAAGTTATATAGTAATAACATGTAATGACATGACGGTTGTACTGCGTGTATTATTAAGTTATATAGTAATAACATATAATGACATACCGGTTGTACTACGTGTATTATTAAGTTATGTAATAATAACATGTAATGACATGACGGTTGTACTACGTATATTATTAAGTTATATAGTAATAACATGTAATGCCATACCGGTTGTACTACGTGTATTATTAAGTTATATGGTAATAACATGTAATGACATGACGGTTGTACTACGTGTATTATTAACTTATATAGTAATAACATGTAATGACATGACGGTTGTACTACGTGTAGTATTAAGTTATATAGTAATAACATGTAATGACATCCCGGTTGTACTACGTGTATTATTTAGTTATATAGTAATAACATGTAATGACATACCGGTTGTACTGCGTGTATTATTAAGTTATATAGTAATAACATATAATGACATACCGGTTGTACTACGTGTATTATTAAGCTATACAGTAATAACATGTAATGACATGACGGTTGTACTACGTGTAGTATTAAGTTATATAGTAATAACATGTAATGACATCCCGGTTGTACTACGTGTATTATTTAGTTATATAGTAATAACATGTAATGACATACCGTTGTACTACGTGTATTATTAAGTTATATAGTAATAACATATAATGACATACCGGTTGTACTACGTGTATTATTACGTTATATAGTAATAACATGTAATGACATGACGGTTGTACTGCGTGTATTATTAAGTTATATAGTAATAACATATAATGACACACCGTTGTACTACGTGTATTATTAAGTTATATAGTAATAGCATATAATGACATACCGGTTGTACTACGTGTATTATTAACTTATATAGTAATAACATGTAATGACATGACGGTTGTACTACGTATATTATTAAGTTATATAGTAATAACATGTAATGACATACCGGTTGTACTGCGTGTATTATTAAGTTATATAGTAATAACATATAATGACATACCGGTTGTACTACGTGTATTATTAAGTTATATAATAATAACATGTAATGACATACCGGTTGTACTACATGTATTATTAAGTTATATAGTAATAACATGTAATGCCATACCGGTTGTACTACGTGTATTATTAAGTTATATAGTAATAACATATAATGACATACCGGTTGTACTACGTGTATTATTAACTTATATAGTAATAACATGTAATGACATGACGGTTGTACTGCGTGTATTATTAAGTTATATAGTAATAACATGTAATGCCATACCGGTTGTACTACGTGTATTATTAAGTTATGTAATAATAACATGTAATGACATGACGGTTGTACTACGTGTATTATTAGGTTATATAGTAATAACATGTAATGACATACCGGTTGTACTACGTGTATTATTAAGCTATACAGTAATAACATGTAATGACATGACGGTTGTACTACTACTACGTGTATTATTAAGTTATATAGTAATAACATGTAATGACACACCGGTTGTACTACGTGTATTATTAAGTTATATAATAATAACATGTAATGACATACCGGTTGTACTACGTGTATTATTAACTTATATAGTAATAACATGTAATGACACACCGGTTGTACTACGTGTACTATTAAGTTATATAGTAATAACATGTTATGATATACCGTTGTACTACGTATACTATTTAGTTATATAGTAATAACATGTAATGACACACCGGTTGTAATACGTGTATTATTAAGTTATATAGTAATAACATGTAATGACATGACGGTTGTACTGCGTGTATTATTAAGTTATATAGTAATAACATGTAATGACAAACCGGTTGTACTACGTGTATTATTAAGTTATATAATAATAACATGTAATGACATACCGGTTGTACTACGTGTATTATTAAGCTATATAGTAATAACATGTAATGACATGACGGTTGTACTGCGTGTATTATTAAGTTATATAGTAATAACATGTAATGACATACCGGTTGTACTACGTGTATTATTAAGTTATATAATAATAACATGTAATGACATACCGGTTGTACTACGTGTATTATTAAGCTATACAGTAATAACATGTAATGACATGACGGTTGTACTGCGTGTATTATTAAGTTATATAGTAATAACATGTAATGACAAACCGGTTGTACTACGTGTATTATTAAGTTATATAATAATAACATGTAATGACATACCGGTTGTACTACGTGTATTATTAACTTATATAGTAATAACATGTAATGACACACCGGTTGTAATACGTGTATTATTAAGTTATATAGTAATAACATGTAATGACACACCGGTTGTAATACGTGTATTATTAAGTTATATAGTAATAACATGTAATGACAAACCGGTTGTACTACGTGTATTATTAAGTTATATAATAATAACATGTAATGACATACCGGTTGTACTACGTGTATTATTAAGCTATACAGTAATAACATGTAATGACATGACGGTTGTACTGCGTGTATTATTAAGTTATATAGTAATAACATGTAATGATATGACGTTGTACTACGTGTATTATTAAGTTATATAGTAATAACATGTAATGACACACCGGTTGTACTACGTGTATTATTAGGTTAATAACATGTTTGTCTGATTACGCTGCACATTCAAACAAATATGTTATAAAAATAAAAGAGAAAAAAATGTTTAAACAACAGTTACCTAACAAACATAGCAAAGCCAATTTAAAACATCATACACATACATATATAGCTGATACACATACATATATAGTTGATACACATACATATATAGTTGATACACATACATATATAGCTGATACACGTACATATATATATAGCTGATAAACATACATATATAGCCGATACACAAACATATATAGCTGATACACATACATATATAGCTAATACACATACATATATAGCTGATACACATACATGTATAGCTGATACACATACATATATAGCTGATACACGTACATATATAGTTGATACATAACGCAAGGTATTCAGTGAATCAATAGTCTGTCAGGTATCCGCGGCCCCGATTCTTTGAATACATTCAGATAGTTGTAGGCAAATGTAAACGTTTATTTCGTGATATCTTCTAACTAGTTGTAACACGATCAATGGTCCATTTATGTTTCGTTAAAATCAAGAAGGGTTTTTTTCGGACTGCTTTCACAGGCCCAAACATCATTTATTAATAATATTATCATGATGTATCCCGTGTGCCGATTTTTGACTTGTCATAGCCACAGGAAATGTTAAATCCATCAGACTTGATACTCATGATTACCTCATCAAAATAATGATGCATGAATTTGGACAATTGGCAATCTTGAAAAAACATTAGCTGTACCAAAAAGACAAAAATTCAACGCCTTTACGTTTTATTTTCCATCTGAGTTGCGTCAATATTCCCTTTTTTATTTTTTAACTTAATGCTTTACATCTCCATCGATATATCGGTAAAAGGTCAAAGGTCAACAGTTCTCAGTACAAGTTGTCCCTAATGATTGATGTGTACCGATTTTAGCTATATTGTAAACATTTTGTGGATCTATATTAGATTTTAGATTTTTCTAACCGGCTCTTAGCAAACATTACCGAAAAGATTTATGATGGACGGACTTCTATTGTGAGTGTCAGCCATCTATGATGTAATACTCTGAAATAAAAGTCAATGGTAAGCAAGAGCTACTCAGTCTTTGCCATTTTGTATTTTTTTTTTTTAGATGGGGTATAAGTGCCAATGTGGAGATTTCTCTAACTCACCGACCGGTAGAGTTGACAGCCAGTGCTTTAAAAGCTGCAACGGTGACACAAGTTCACCTTTCTTGTGTGGGGGCAATTCTAACGTGTATGCTGTCTATCCGGTGCCGGGTAAGTGTTGACTGTTATATACAGTGCCGGGTAAGTGTTGTCTGTTATATACAGTGCCGGGTAAGTGTTGACTGTTATATACAGTGCCGGGTGAGTGTTGTCTGTTATATACAGTGCCGGGTAAGTGTTGATTGCTATATACAGTGCCGGATAAGTGTTGACTGTTATATACAGTGCCGGGTGAGTGTTGACTGTTATATACAGTGCCGGGTAAGTGTTGACTGCTATATACAGTGCTGGGTAAGTGTTGACTGTTTTATACAGTGCCGGGTGAGTGTTCACTGCTATATACAGTGCCGGGTAAGTGTTCACTGCTATATACAGTGACGGGAGGGCGTTGACTCTTATATACAGTGCCGGGTAAGTGTTGACTGCTATATACAGTGCCGGGTAAGTGTTAGTGCCGGGTAAGTGTTGACTGCTATATACAAGGCCGGGTAAGGGTTGGCTGTTATATACAGTGCCGGGTAAGTGTTGATTGTTATATAGCACTAACTCTCCATGATAGTTAAGTGTTCACTGGTATATGACATTAAACTGTTCATGTAAGACAAGTGTTCACTGATATATCACAACAAGCTATATACAGTGCCGGGTAAGTGTTCCCTGCTATATACAGTGACGGGAGGGCGTTGACTCTTATATAAAGTGCCGGGTAAGTGTTGACTGTAATATACAGTGCCGGGTAAGTGTTGTCTGTTAGGGTGAGTGTTCACTGCTATATACAGTGCCGGGTAAGGGTTGACTGTTATATACAGTGCCGGGAAAGTGTTGACTGCTATATACAGTGCCGGGAAAGCGTTGACTGTTATATCCAGTGCCGGGTGAGTGTTGTCTGTTATATACAGTGCTGGGTAAGTGTTGACTGTTATATAAGTGTTGACTGCTATATACAGAGCCGGGTAAGTGTTGTCTGTTATATACCGTGCCGGGTAAGGGTTGATTGTTATATACAGTGCCGGGTGAGTGTTGATTGCTATATACAGTGCCGGGTAAGGGTTGACTGCTATATACAGTGCCGGGTAAGGGTTGACTGCTATATACAGTGCCGGGAAAGCGTTGACTGTTATATACAGTGCCGGGTGGGTGTTGTCTGTTATATACAGTGCCGGGAAAGTGTTGACAGCTATATACAGTGCCAGGTAAGAGTTGTCTGTTATATACAGTGCCGGGGAAGTGTTGACTGCTATTTACAGTGCCGGGTAAGTGTTGATTGCTATATACAGTGCCGGGGAAGTGTTGACTGCTATTTACAGTGCCGGGTAAGTGTTGATTGTTATATAGCACTAACTCTCCATGATAGTTAAGTGTTCACTGGTATATGACATTAAACTGTTCATGTAAGACAAGTGTTCACTGTTATATACAGTGCCGGGGAAGTGGTGATTACTATATACAGTGCCGGGGAAGTGTTGACTGCTATTTACAGTGCCGGGTAAGTGTTGATTGTTATATAGCACTAACTCTCCATGATAGTTAAGTGTTCACTGGTATATGACATTAAACTGTTCATGTTAGACAAGTGTTCACTGGTATATCAAGTGTTGACTGCTATTTACAGTGCCGGGTAAGTGTTGACAGCTATATACAGTGCCAGGTAAGTGTTGTCTGTTAAATACAGTGCCGGGTAAGTGTTGACTGTAATATACAGTGCCGGGTAAGTGTTGACTTCTATATACAGTGACGGGTAAGTGTTGACTCTTATATACAGTGCCGGGGAAGTGTTGACTGCTATTTACAGTGCCGGGTAAGTGTTGACTTTTATACACAGTGCCGGATAAGTGTTGACTGTTATATACAGTTCCGGGTAAGTGTTCACTGCTATATACAGTGATGGGAGGGCGTTGACTCTTATATACAGTGCCGGGGAAGTGTTGACTGCTATTTACAGTGCCGGGT
The DNA here is from genome assembly GCF_002113885.1 of Mizuhopecten yessoensis. Classification (NCBI taxonomy): domain Eukaryota; kingdom Metazoa; phylum Mollusca; class Bivalvia; order Pectinida; family Pectinidae; genus Mizuhopecten; species Mizuhopecten yessoensis. The sequence continues at coordinate 5,275 of NW_018479909.1, read as the reverse complement.
AAGTGTTGATTGTTATATAGCACTAACTCTCCATGATAGTTAAGTGTTCACTGGTATATGACATTAAACTGTTTATGTAAGACAAGTGTTCACTTGTATATCACACCAAACTGTTCATGCAAGACAAGTGTTCACTGGTATATGACATTAAACTGTTCATGTAAGACAAGTGTCCACTGGTATATACCACCAAACTATTCATGTGGGACAAGTGTACACTGGTATATCACACCAAACTGTTCATGTTAGTCAGAAAGACAAGTGTTCACTGGTATATGACATTAAACTGTTCATGTAAGACAAGTGTTTACTTGTATATCACACCAAACTGTTCATGCAAGACAAGTGTTCACTGGTATATATTACTATATACAGTGCCGGGTACGTGTTGACTGCTATATACAGTGCCGGGTAAGGGTTGACTGCTATATACAGTGCCGGGAAAGTGTTGACAGCTATATACAGTGCCAGGTAAGTGTTGTCTGTTATATACAGTGCCGGGTAAGTATTGACTGCTATATACAGTTCCGGGTAAGTGTTGACTGTTATATACAGTGCCGGGTAAGTGTTGACAGCTATATACAGTGCCAGGTAAGTGTTGTCTGTTATATACAGTGCCGGGTAAGTGTTGACTGTTATATACAGTGCCGGGTAAGTGTTGATTACTATATACAGTGCCGGGTAAGTGTTGACTGTTATACACAGTGCCGGATAAGTGTTGACTGTTATATACAGTGCCGGGTAAGTGTTGACTGTTATATACAGTGCCGGGTAAGTGTTGATTGTTATATAGCACTAACTCTTCATGATAGTTAAGTGTTCACTGGTATATGACATTAAACTGTTTATGTAAGACAAGTGTTCACTTGTATATCACACCAAACTGTTCATGTACGACAAGTGTTCACTGGTATATGACACCAAACTGTTCATGTAAGACAAGTGTTCACTGGTATATCACACCAAACTGTTCATGTAAGACAAGTGTTCACTGGTATATCACACCAAACTGTTCATGTTAGTCAGGTGTTCACTGGTATATACCACCAAACTATTCATGTAAGACAAGTGTTCACTGGTATATCACAACAAACTGTTTATGTAAGACAAGTGTTCACTGGTGTATCACACCAAACTGTTTATGTTAGTCAGGTGTTCACTGGTATATCACACCAAACTGTTCATGTAAGACAAGTGTTCACTGGTATATCACACCAAACTGTTCATGTTAGTCAGGTGTTCACTGGTATATACCACCAAACTATTCATGTAAGACAAGTGTTCACTGGTATATCACAACAAACTGTTTATGTAAGACAAGTGTTCACTGGTGTATCACACCAAACTGTTTATGTTAGTCAGGTGTTCACTGGTATATCACAACAAACTGTTCATGTAAGACAAGTGTTCACTGGTATATCACACCAAACTGTTCATGTAAGACAAGTGTTCACTGGTATATCACACCAAACTGTTCATGTAAGACAAGTGTTCACTGGTATATACCACCAAACTATTCAGGTAAGACAAGTGTTCACTGGTATATCACAACAAACTGTTTATGTAAGACAAGTGTTCACTGGTATATCACACCAAACTGTTCATGTAAGACAAGTGTTCACTGGTATATACCACCAAACTATTCATGTAAGACAAGTGTTGACTGGTGTATCACACCAAACTGTTCATGTTAGTCAGGTGTTCACTGGTATATCACACCAAACTGTTCATGTAAGACCAGTGTTCACTGGTATATACCACCAAACTATTCATTTAAGACAAGTGTTCACTGGTATATCACAACAAACTGTTTATGTAAGACAAGTGTTCACTGGTATATCACACCAAACTATTCATGTAAGACAAGTGTTCACTTGTATATACCACCAAACTGTTCATGTAAGACAAGTGTTCACTGGTATATGACATTAAACTGTTCATGTTAGACAAGTGTTCACTGGTATATCACACCAAACTGTTCATGTAAGACAAGCGTTCACTGGTATATACCACCAAACTATTCATTTAAGATAAGTGTTCACTGGTATATCACAACAAACTGTTCATGTAAGACAAGTGTCCACTGGTATATACCACCAAACTACAGNATATACCACCAAACTATTCATGTAAGACCAGTGTTCACTGGTATATCACACCAAACTGTTCATGTAAGACCAGTGTTCACTGGTATATACCACCAAACTATTCATGTAAGACAAGTGTTCACTGATATATCACAACAAACTGTTTATGTAAGACAAGTGTTCACTGGTATATGACATTAAACTGTTCATGTAAGACAGTGTTCACTGGTATATCACACCAAACTATTCATGTAAGACAAGTGTTCACTGGTATATCTTAACAAACTGTTCATGTAAGACAAGTGTTCACTGGTATATCACACCAAACTGTTCATGTAAGACAAGTGTTCACTGGTATATCACAACAAACTGTCCATGTTAATCAAGTGTTTCAACCAATGAGAATGTAGGGGAAATGGGTCATCTAATATGATTATTATTTACTGTTGTAGACGCATTACCGTTCCAGTACAGTTATGAGGGATGCTGGGGGAACTCAAACCTGAACATGCAAAATTACCTTTCTAAACCCTACATGACCGTCACAATGTGTAACAACGTGTGTTCGCCGAGGAACAGTCCTTTATTTATCATACAGGCGAGTAATCTGTATACGGCTTTAGTAGAAATTATCATATTTGTTGAAGTTCCTGTGTGGCCTTTGAAGCAGAGCAAACTGCTTCATTGACTTAAAATAATCAGACTTTATGCAATGTCCATCAACACTTTCTCGTACATTATTTTCTATACTCCCGACCATATATACATAAATCGTTCGAACTTTGCTGAGATACTGAGTGGTATATATTACTTGTTGATATCTGTTTCTATCCTCTTGCTTAAGACTTTATAATACTTCGGTCAATATATCATTTTCGTTTATATATAACGATCGTCACATTATGCAAGTTGGTCAAATTGCTCAGCTAGCAAGTTTAAGTTAGTTCCTTATTCGTTAATTAGTATTCAATTAAGGTAACTAACTTAACACTGTGTTCCTTGTTCGTTAATTAGTATTCAGTTAAGGTAACTAACTTTACACTGTGTTCCTTGTTCGTTAATTAGTATTCAATTAAGGTAACTAACTTTACACTGTGTTCCTTGTTCGTTACTCATTGGAACCTATTTTGACTAATATTTTTTTTACGTATTAATACATGATGTATTTAGCAATATGTTCCTCGAAACTGTCTTAAAACTCAACTAAGCCTCATTTACACAAATCAGTAAAATAAGGTTTCAGGAATTATAATACTTCGAGAAAACATTGTTCTAACACTGGATACTTATTTGATGGTTATTACAATTCCCAGTCCTGTTTATCATTTTGCTTATTGCGTCTCTGTTATAGTATATACAAAGGTAGATATAGGATATAAATATACAACATTTGATATAGCGCCCTATCTAGCTAACATAAGCCACCCTAAAGCGCTTTACAGTACATAGATATACAATTTTTATACAGTCAATATTATGAGCAAATATCTTAATCAATACAATATTGAGGAATTCGCAGGAACTGCCTTATCAGTCGCTAACTACTATTCATATGCCACCTGGCTAATATCTCCCTATGTGTGTATGCCTGTGTGTGTGCTGGAGATGTATTGTGTTCTGTTTGTAGTGGTACCGTGCTTCCAACGGTATCGTTTATAGTGCCACCCCACTTGAATGCTACAGCACAGATACCGCAACACCCACCCAGACCATTTTATACTCTACCAGGGTTGTTGGAGTTGTGTGGGCAGTAGAAAAACACTTTCTCTAAATATTCCATGCGTGCGGCGACTTCGGGGATCGAACCCCAGACGCCTGCTTGGAAGGCCGGAGTGTTAACCACTCGACCAATCAGCCCATGAACAGACATTATATTACGTATTCATGTGCCTGTACATTATGAAAGTGATAAGATATGTGTTTAATTCACAAAAGCATAATATGTACATACAACACTACTTTGCTGGGAGCTAATATTTATTAGAATTTATTTATCAATAGGCCAATCGGCATAGTTATGTGTTGCTGGATAGATGGTGGATAGATGATGGATAGATGATATGGATAGATGATGGATAGATGATGGATAGATTNGATGGATAGATGATGGATAGATGGATAGATGATGGATAGATGATGGATAGATGGATAGATGATGGATAGATGGATAGAAGATGGATAGATGATGGATAGATGGATAGATGATGGATAGATGATGGATAGATGGATAGATGATGGATAGATGATGGATAGATGATGGATAGATGATGGATAGATGGATAGATGATGGATAGATGGATAGATGATGGATAGATGATGGATAGATGATGGATAGACGATGGATAGATGATATGGATAGATGAGATGGATAGATGATGGATAGATTATATGGATAGATGATGGATAGATGATGGATAGATTATATGGATAGATGATGGATAGATTATATGGATAGATTATATGGATAGATTATATGGATAGATGATGGATAGATTATATGGATAGATGATGGATAGATTATATGGATAGATGATGGATAATATAACAGATTAACTAAACATCAGTAGTGTTAATGGCAGAAATAAAATTCGTCGTTTCGCTTATTAATTAGATTAGACCATTTATGTATTCACCAACACGTCCGGACAATAGGGGAGCACTGTGAAAACAAGACCCATGAACTTTGAACTCTGTTAAATTCTAATGTTGTTCTTAGACTGAATAAAAGGTTCAATCTCGTGGCATCAGAAGTCGGGTAGGTAGTTCATAATGAGGTTTTTACCTTGTGGGTAGCTAAAAGTAGAAGACACTTACCAAGTTTGATTAATATTAAAAGGGGAACACTATGTAAACAAGACCCCCGAACTTTAAATTATGTTTATTTCTAATATTGTACTTAAATTCAANTTAGGTGTAGTGGTCACACTTTCCAATGTGATGGTTATATTAGGTGTAGTGGTCACACTTTCCAATGTGATGGTTATATTAGGTGTAGTGGTCACACTTTCCAATGTGATGGTTATATTAGGTGTAGTGGTCACACTTTCCAATGTGATGGTTATATTAGGTGTAGTGGTCACACTTTCCAATGTGATGGTTATATTTGGTGTAGTGGTCACACTTTCCAATGTGATGGTTATCTCAAGTGTAGTAGTCACACTTTCCAATGTGATGGTTATATTAGGTGT
>NW_018479908.1:84889-111327 GCF_002113885.1 Mizuhopecten yessoensis | reverse complement strand
TTATCTTAGTGTTAATATTAGATATATCTTGTTTGTTAGTATTCAAGTCAGTAGTTTTGAAAGTTATCACGGCGTTTTATCCTATGTTGTTATTCAAATAACTTTTCCTGAAGATTGATATTTTTCTGTCTACATCACACTGGAGATTTTGAATACAATCATTGTTCCTGTCAAAGAACGTGGCATCAGTCGTATTATGAAAAAAATCGCATCTTTATTATTTGTTATAGTCATCTCAGATTATGTATTAGATATATTATAAAGTAGATCATGTTGTTTCTTATTTGCAAAGAAGACAATTCTCACAAGTATTAACATGTAACAAAACCAACCATGATAGTTTACTGGTGAAAATCTAATTACGTCATTTTAAAAATAGAACCTTATGCTAGTATTCCAAAGGAAATATGTCTATAACGTCAATTTAACCCTTTACATATTCATATGATGCAATTATTCAAATATAATATCGTAATTAAATGTCTTTTGTGATATAAGTATCAACAATTACAGGATATTATACTACAACCTTAACAGGGTAAACAGTAACTTGATGATATATGTATATATATATATATAAGGTTTTAGGGAGTTGATATGCAATGCTGCTTTATCAAAGAATTACGAATTTTCCCTGGAAGACGCTGAATAAGGTAGACTTCATCATAAAGTAACTGGTCATATTTCTGTTTACAGAAAGATGCTGTCAGTGGTTGACTGCAGAGAAACGGGTCACATGACTAGACAAGTGCTCGTGTCTAAGAATCCCCCGAACAGACATCTTTCTACACAAGGGCAGCACATACGTATTCATTATGCAGCCCATTGTATGCTATAGCATTTAGTATTAAAGAGGCAATGAAGAAACAGTGCTCATTTTATTTTTGCAATTTTATAAAACAAGTTTTCAAAATTGTATTATGTAGGTGGTTTTGTCTGATGTGAATTTAGGTCCCGAGATTCGCTGTAACCTTTATGACCCGCATTTATCTTTTTGGTAGTGGCATGGTTAATTAGGTCGTTAATTATATACACACTTTGCAGATTGTTTAATTTGAATTTAACCAGGAATCCTCTATAATTATAAGTTCATAATTGCGGTGTTTTACGGACCTGTCCCTCCGTTTCAACAGTAGTTAAGACTATTTGGATTTCGAAGTTTTTGGCCCATTTGAATCACCGGTGTGTCCTTAAAGGGCAAAACAGCTGTATGGTGCAGTGTCATTATTGTTTGGCTGACCGTATCTATTACCAGATTACCTATAACCAGGTACAATCACCTGTGTGTGGGTGTTACGCACATCTTTTGGATATAGTCCCCCGGTTAAACATGTCCAGTAACAACAACATTGATGGGATGGTTACGCACTTGTTATGGTTTATCTTCTTTGAGTTAAATGCTCATAATTGATTCGTTTGAGGACAATCACAAACATAAGCGATTTACACTAGACCCGGGCGATACGATTATAACCATTGTCCTCATTAAGAACGTTTTGTATTTATTTAATCATAATAACGAAAAATACTAGTAATTCGAGGCTCTTATATACCGCCCTATCACAACCTAGTTCGTAGGGTCGTCTCAAAGCGGTTCACAAATTATTATCCGTGGTTATAGGGACTTCGCAACCAGCCAATATCTTTCTCAACTCCCTGGGGAGCATACAGCCGGTGGCTAACAGCTAACATTCTACAGTTCTAGCATTGCCAAACCACGTACTCAACAAGCGGAGTAAAGTATCTTGCTCAAAGATACAACACAGTGCCGTGACGTGACTCGAACCCGCAACCCTTCAGTCACGAGCCCGGCGTCCTACCACTAGACTACCGTGCATCTATTCACAGTTATTTGTATATTGTGGTCTAAAGGTCGTTTGTAACTCAGCAGAGGCAACCGTAAATCATATCTTTCGCAAATGTTTTTATTTTGGCGATTTTTAACGATTAATTCGGAAGGACGTCAATTCGGGAAAACAATAGTTCATGTTTTGTTTAATATCATATTAAAACCCCTTTACATGTGTTCATGAAAGCATCCTGAGAATAAACGCACAACCAAAGGAAGTGTGATAAAGTTGTTCCGGAGACAGAAGGCTGTTAAGATCTCACTTTCCGTAAGCAAGGCCATTTATGTGGGTAGCTTCATTGAACATAAAGCTAAATTAACTTAGAATATAAACCGAGAAAATCCTTGAATTCCAAAGAGTTAAAGGATGAAATTATTAATTTATTTTTTTACCATATATTAACCGAAAATAAACTGAAGATATCAGTTGATATTTTCTGTTGGTTTTGTCGCATTTATGTTAAGGTTTTAATGTCCACTGTAAGGTATTGTTGTAAGTTTTCTTTGTTACACCCCGAATACAACCTCTTTATTACTTTGATGCTTATACGTATGATATAATTAATATTTGATAATTAGTGGTTCTTGAAGTCAAAGTAATTGAAGTTCATTTCTAAAGAGTTCCAAAACATATATAGAAATACAAGGAAATGGAAAGGATTACTACGAACCACTTTTCAGAATTACTTTACAACTTGGCTACAATACTAGTGAGGGCCGTGGTGGCCGATTGTTAAGGCGTCTGACCGTCTACGATTACTAGCCCTCCTCCAATGGCTGTATCTGTAATAATCACAAGTAGATCTACAGGTAAAATATATCAGGTAAACATAGTACATATATGATACAAACTATAATTACCCTCCCTTTGATGTTTCTACCTATTGTTCTCAATATGTATGCGTTCAGGGAACACACCCATCCACTACGGGCTACGATAGTCAGTCGCAAAGCACTGATCGCAGGTCGTCAATTTAATCTTCGGGTACTCCGGTTTACCTCGGGGGTTGATAGTCCACCAGCAGAGTCTACCATCTTGTAACGCAAAATTAACTACTCATTCGAATGAAAATTAAGTACGGACCTATTTAAACAAAACAAGCATACAGAGTTGGCACGCCTCCCAAGAGCTAGTTAAAGAGAATATGAATATGAACTGTATATTGATATTTCCTAGCATTTAGGAGGTTTGCAAAAGAGATTGATATGCAAAATGCCGGGTTACTATTTTTATGAAGCCAACTGCGTTAAAGCCTTACTGCAGACTCAGTTCATGCTGTTACTCATCCTCGGTATCCAGGGGTTACGAGCAGAGAGCGAAAGTGGGCTAACCCCTGAATATCGAGGATGGCTGCTACTGTACATACCGCTTTGGTAGCTTAAGTGCCACTTTTATAAATCAAATTTACATAGATGACTTTCGATGTTTAATTGGGGTCTTTAAATATAACTTATCAGAGTGTTTAACTTTAGAGTGACCATTTTGCTTGTTGAATCTTTTCCCGTTTTATTAATGATCGACTCTACAATGCGTGTGGCGTAGAGGGAGACAACTCTTACCGGCTTGACAATGCGTTTCAGTAGACCATGTCAGCGGTTTACTAATGGCGGCGTTGGCGTAGTACATTTGCAGGTTAAATATCTTACAACATACAATCATAAAAATATAATTGCGGTCTGTTGTTTTTAAAACTATTTTTACTCAGGTATGAAATCGATATGAATCAGGCTTTGTTTGTCGTGTATATTTTGACCTGTTATTGACCTTTATCTACCCTTGCGCTTTAAGAAAACATAAATGTATTCATGTATACCTGTGCTACATTAACCCTCCGATACGAAAGCTTCACTGTAAGGTGATGGTACAATAAAATGCACTATGATTAAGCATTGAACCTCAATAAGTTGGTGTTCACGATACAGATTGTTTTACATAGTTCTACACACTGAGTATTTCAGTGTTTTGTTTAAATAATTTCGTACACTATTTTAAAAATATCTACAAGTTTCTTTGTATTAAATAAAATGCAAACGAACCTACAGGCACACACACCTCATACCATACAATCACACACATCAAACAGACATGCTCAATGAAGGTAATATTACTTGTAATAATATTTTAAAGAGTACAATAAATCTATTTAGATATGGCAAGGCAACTTCTATAAAATACCTGCAACGATAATGGTAGTTAGCCGCCGACGTTCTCACCTGATCTCTTACATTGCAATTATGACATCAATAAAGACGTCACAATTTATACATACGATGTCAAAATGACATACTTTTAAAGTGTATTCGTAGGGGTTTATAATCGCAAGGATTTGAACAAGGTTAATTTTGTATAGGAAACCCTAACAAAGTACCCGGGCCCTTATTCATGAAACCTTTCTCATGCTCAAGCATGAATACTGTGTTCAAACCACTTTTTTAACTCGCTTATGCCATGAAATAATGTCGAAAAGTTAAGTGGTAACATTGAAACAATTGTCTGATTACAGTCTTTCCAAATTCGGCTGTATCATTGACAAAGTGTGCTTTCAAACAAAATTAATTAATTTATCAAGGGAACACGAAATTGGACTTGAGCAAAGAATTTGAGTTTGAGTATGAGAGCGATTTCATGAATATGGACCCTGGTTTTAATGAGACGCAAGAAGACAATAGTTAGACGTTCGTGTCACATCCTTTTTTATCAGTTCCTATTGTTATCCTTTAACATCGATTTGACTAAGGATTTTAATCTCGTGTAGGAACGATGAGGTTTATGGTTTTCTATTTCCTATTTCACTTTCTTTCTTATTACAGACACAAACACAGCAATAAAACGAATGTAAAACCCTGTATCGATGGCTGATCAATTACCCAATTACCAAATATGTATTAATGACCCTATACACAAACATCATGATTTACCTAACAATACGATGCTGGCTTCCATGCGTGAAATTACTTTCCGAAATATCTTATTTTCTAAGCTGTAATTGTATACACACAGATACAAATCTTGTTATACCGACAATGAGTATATCATGTCAACCAGTTTCGCTCCAACCGCTATCTTAAAACATGAAATCAAGCGGTTTTAGAATCCCGCCCAGTTCATTAAGTGGTGGATTGAAAGTTTCATATTCATAGAAAGCCAAAGCTGCAAACACTTTTTTATGTAGTCTCTTTTATGTTATCATGGAAGCTTTACCATCGCTACTCGGATAATCTTTTACCCTAGAGAGGCCCAATAGGGGGTCCCTTTCCTTCAGAATGTTACTACAGTCTGTCACTTCCACACAGCGAAAATGTTGTGCCTTTATGTCCTGCTGGTATTCATTCAGCAGCACTTGTTACATTTGATATACAGTATTAAGTAGATATATTTAAGTTTTCTCTCATCACATTGCAAATTCTTTGAATTTTGAAAAATAAACCCACACAATTGACCAATTTGAAATCGGTAATGTGAGAAAATCTCGATGTCTTTGTCTTTCCACGAATAAAGTGAAGAAGGGATGGTAAAGAGGTTTGGTTATTACTAAACAATGTGCACAGGCAATGACGTATTGTCATAGAAAAATCACAACCGAATATTTAACGAAGGATGTTTTTCTACGGTGTGACAAGTGCGGAGCTATTAGAAGTCACGCTAAGCGTGAACAATGCCTTATGTGCATGTTTCATATTTTTCTTTGTGACGTCATAATAACGACTATTTGATAGTTACATGTTTTTGTCTTAAGCCAACTTAATTTGTACATGAAAAAGCCGTATCATGCATTTTATATACTTTGAAGTAATTCATTTGTTTAACTGAAAAGTAAGAAATATCTTTAAAAAGATGAAAGGCAGAGAGAAAGCATTGTTATGAAAAGAGAGTAAATGATCATTTTATTCCGTTCATGTCACTGCACGTTAATTTATCGGAATATCGTACATATTCGAATGTCAAATAAAATATTTACTGTGAGCTCTCAAGTGAAAAAAATCAGAATAGAAACAAACTAATAAATACAGGTGTTTTATTTTTTGTATCGTCTTAATGATCACCGTAGACATCGAACGATAAAAACAACATATCAAAAAAGACAATTTTAATAACTTCAAAAACCGAGATGCAATAAGCATAGAGGTTACACTATGAAGAGGAAATTTTAACCAACAGGAAAGATACCATAACGTGAACATATAAGGCAAGTATTGCAGCGCAAGTTGATAGGAAATAACAGGAACAAATTAAAGATACTATTATCATTTACAAAAAACGATAACTTATTCAGTTAGTTTGTTAGTTAGTTATTATAAAACACTAAGTGCTCAACGAAAGTTCAACAGCGATCTTTTCTTATCAAAGCATGTGATTACATAACGTGCATTTGGTTGCTTTGCATGATAAGCGGCCATTTGGAATATCTCCAAACTAGGAGCAGGTTGTTGACAAAGTATGTATAGTGTTTCTGATATCTTCGTTAAAACATGTATATTTTTATTTAAAACATAATATTAAACTGGGATAGAGACATATACTTTTGATATTGAGGTTGTAAGTTAATCCCATAACGCACGTTCTCCAGATACCTGTGGTATTAATGGCTATTTGTTGGAATAACAATTACCATAAAACCGCGTGATAACATCATATATACTTCGGCCACATAGCGAGTTCTATTTCAGTAGCTGCGTGGTAGCTGAAAAATGGAAAGTTTATTTTACTCGGACGACATAAACTACAATGTGAACAATTAAAGTGTGCGATATATGATAACGTGATTAGACAGGTCTTGTATTTTTCTATGAATTTGTCAGGTGTCAAAGGCAAGATTTTGCATCAACGTGGTGACTCGTATCGTTTTCAAACTGAGCGTGTCATTAACTGTCATTGGATGTTTAATATATTTGATTATATCTTCTTCAGATAAATAAAAGGACCACTTTTTGAACTGTGTGAGAACATATGTCGTAATAAAATACCTAATTGAAAATATAAAAACTAAAATAAAAAACCAAATTGCATTAATAAATGCAGTTAATTTCTTGGTTGAGCGGTATGGCGCTGGTTCAATTTTTTAATTTCATGATTTTTTTTTAATTCTTAATCTTTAAATCGAAATATTAAAAACCGTTTAAAGTGAAAAGCCATGTCACCAAAGTAAAAATAGCTGTTTAGGTCTTTTGAATTTTAACTGTCTAAGGCATACGCAAACGTTTCTAGTTGTTTTTGTATGCAAGGTGACATGCACCCGTCATTGAAACTACATGATTTTTATTCAATGTTTCTAATCATATTCTCATTTACGTTTTCTGAGAAAGGTTAATGTATGTTGAGCTGAACGTGATTAAAATGCAATTTCTGGTACGTATTTAGTTTCTTGTATAAAACTGATGTATATGCGTATTATATACTTAATCAGACCGCAGATTCATCCATAAAGTTTACTATTTTCTTTTCATGGATATTGAATATTTTACTATGCTAGAGTACTGGTTTATTGTAAAGGAAAATGCAATTAACATTGTTTCTATGTCTGAACAGTATTGAAATCATTACATAAATACTGCGACGGGAATCTCGACCCTGTTTGCAACACGTGTTGAAATGTATTGAAATTGGAATGTATAATATTCAAAACGTTCGTTTCATTTCAATCTGTCATTTACAGTGTACCCATTCTTGCTTTCTTTCTTTTTTAAATTAAATCCGTACCTTAGGATCAAGCCGTCTTTACATTATGAAAGCCTTTTCTTATATTGTTAATTATGAAGTCTGACAAATTGTAAATGTTCGATCAGATGACTTTCATTCATTTCTATTGGACTTATGCTTAATCATTCGTATCCAGGTCGTACACAGCATGCGTTACCACTGTTTATCACCCATCTCTTGTTTACACCTACATAAGATAATAAAAACAACGAAAGATGTCAGTTTTGGCTAAAAAAGTATAGGACACATATGAGTATCAGTCTATTTCTAAATTTTACCAATCAAACATTGTAATGATAGCATAATAGTTTATGATAGCATGATATATGTGTTACAAATAGAATCACTACGAACATATTTTGAGTGTTTATCTGAAAAAAAAATGAAATTATTGCTTTAATATATTTCTTTTCACACAGGCGATTGGTACAATTACGTCGCGTTAAAACAGGGCATGTATAAAGCCGTCTCGCATGCATTCGGTGAGATTGCAGTCGGCTGTTTAAAGTCTGTCCTTACACGTCGATCAAGCTATATCAAAGCTGTCGTAGCCTCAGCAGCGGTATTACGCAGTCTTCACGAAGTGTGTTAACTCGTGGCCTACCTCTTCTTAGACGGTCGCACGTTGACGTTGCCGCTTTGAAACGTTGCAAAGCTATCAAAGTGGAAGTGTTCACGTGTGAAAATCTTCGCGTTATGGCTCTTTCACTGATTGTATTGTGGAATTTTGTTATTATGGAAAATGGTTCTTATCTGTTTCTATTCTATTTACCTATAATCTATATCACGTATAAATTAATACTCGCGTGACGAAAACAAATCATTTCCACATCGGGAATTCAAACAGTTTTCTGAGTTTAGGATACACACTAAAACTTGCAACTTCTCTTTGTGTCATGCAACATGGCGTTCACTCTCTACTTAAGATAGCCGCTGCATTTTTAACTAAACCCACGATTCTAGTCAGTTTTCTCCTGACAAGGGGTTTGACAATGCGTATAGACGCCTGAACCTATCGAGTTGTGATATTCACGAGAAAATTGAAAAAATCTGTTTGGATCGGTGGATTTCACGCATGACTGATTCTTATGAAAAGCCTGCTATCCGATACAGATGTTCCTACCAAACACACTAGCTTCTGAAACATCATTTTATAATCAAGGATATTCTAGCGTTCCGCAAGATTACATGTTATTTTCAGTTCTTTTTTAAAGAGTATAACATATACTTTTAATTCAAACATCATATACTCGTATCAATTCTAAGTATCTATAATGATACACATGAGTTTTCCAATGTTTATCACCACTCATTTGCACTTTAAACGATAAAAGAGTGTTAATTAAATGGCGTTATTTTACTTTCGTTGCGTTCGTAACGCACAGTTGGTCACAGTATGTCCTGGCTCTGTAGTATCATTCAACGATAACGCGTCTGTATTTGAGCCTTCCCAGGTGACCTCATGGCTAACATTAATAGTATGACTTGTTTTCTAAACGAAAGTTAGTTTGAGCATCGCAATACATAAATTGAAGTTGGAAAGATTTTATCATTAATTGCACGTATTCTGCTTCCATATTTATTTTCATCAAAGTTCTGGTGTGATTTTAAAAAATACCAAGCACATGCACATCAAAGTCTGTCTCTTATGTGGTAACGTGTATGGTGTCAAAGCTTCTCCTGCATTAGAATCACATTACACATCGACATGGGAATATCTTTAGACGAGTTTTATACAATAAATCCTTTATCTATTGATGGCGTAGGTATGCAAATTGTTTGACCTTTATACCACGTTTTCTTATTTTATTCAATAACCGGCTTGAGAGGTGCTAAGTCATGCTTATCTGATGTTTCTATATTCTTTAAGGCAATCAAACATGACATGGACTTAGCTCCTCTGCAACGTAACTGCATCACAACAATGCAGGGTCACCCGGTGAAGTAGAGTTGATTCAGATTGTCTACTGGCATGTAGTCAGGCTTCAAAATTAACAATAAGATAAAAGGTATTCATAACGAAAATACACCTGAATCCCAAGGTACGCATATTGTTGGGAAATATCTTCATTGCAGCTTACCGGTAATTCAACTTCCTGTACAGAGTAATATGCAACAATATTACGAATTTCAGAGTGGCAGACGACAATCACTATTTCCGGAAACAGTCATAATATGCTTGGGAGCAGGTAGAAGGAGTGTTCAAGATACAAAGGATTTGAAAACGAAAATACCATCTGAAATCCATAATTCTTTGGTGATAAATTAATAACGATCGGGTAGCAGGACTAAGTGACAAAAACAATATCAGTCCAAGAATTTCGTACAGTTGGACATATTTTTTCAGTTTGAGGTAAACCTAGCACAGAGTGCTGAGACAGATACTGTGATCAGCAAAAGGGAACATCTCAAAAACATGCTTCATTACAACTTACAACGTGATTCTCTGGAGCAAGATCTACTTACTTTAGCAATATCATTATTCGAACAAATTGTACATACTAAATCAATAGTAATATTAGAACAAACTCCAAATACTCTACGAAAGACGAGCTGTCGTATAATACACGCAGAAAAGCGTTTAACATCTTTTTAGCTTGTTATTGCTCTGTTAAAATTGAATACCGGTGTTTCTCTGGAGCAAGTTCTACTTACTTTAGCAATTTCATTATTAGAACGAATTGTACATACTAAATCAATAGCAATATTAGAACAAACTCCAAATACTCTACGAAAGACGAGCTGTCATATAACTCACGCAGAAAAGCGTGTTTTTTTTAACTTGTTATTGTTCTGTTAAAATTTGATAATACTTATTTGAGCAAACCTGTGATTTTCTCTATGGGCTTTGCCAGTTGTTTAATCTTTTTTGCTAGTTCATATATTGTTTTCTTATAGTTGTCTAATCTTTTATACTACATTTAAATGCTAAAGTATTTGGAATTGTTACATATTTTAAAAAAAACCTTTATTAAGCTTTACTTACCTAAGTGCCAGTACGTTATACTTACTAAATGTTAAAGATCGCATTCTGCCCTTCTTTGTCGATTTTCCTCTTTTTTTTGTGATGACTTACATCATGTTTCTTACATTTTATTTCGTTTTTTCTTACACATATTAATATGAATAACTTTATTCAGATTGGTCACTCATTCCTCCCTTAAAACACATTTGAACGCCTCAAATTATAGGCTTGAATAGTTCATAATGAGATTTCAGGGGTGAATGAGTTAAAGACAAGTTCACTCAAACTTCAATAGTCAATACAAAAGGAAAACAAGATGATGAACACACATACCATGTTCGTTGAGATCCCTTGTCTAATACGTCTAGGGTCAGTTGTTTGAATAACATTACCATATTCAGGTAAGGCGACATACCTGTATGTGTACACACACGTACATATTATACTGTAAACATGTGTTATAGTGACCTTGACGAGGTAGGATTTGAATACGCCCAGATGTTTTAATGAATAATATATAAATATGATTAACACTGAAAACATGTACAACAAAATGCAGCACAGGTGATCGAGACACTGAAGTTTTAACCTTAAGTAAATAATATAAATATATGCATTCATGCTTATTAGAAAAACATTCAAAGTCCTTGTGATGTTTAAATATATCAAAAAAAGTCAAGAGTTTCTTCGACTTCCCTAACGTTTTCTCCTCTTTAGAGGTTCATCAGGGAAACTGTTTCTTCCTGTTGACAGGACAACAACACAACACAGAAAGTGATGACGTCATGATACATTATGACGTCACAATAAAACCTTCCAAAATTGACGCCAAAATTAGCAATGCACTTTAACGTCAACATTTGAGGAACAACAAAGATAGTGTTACAGAAATAGATACATGTATGTATAGTTACAGGCTTGAGCAAAACAATTGTTCATATACATTTTCTTTATTTATTCATGCAACGATATGTGCTGTTAGATGAGTATAGCAACAGAATTGTTCACATACATTTAGTTTATTTATTCGTGCATGAATAAATAAAAAAAATGTATATGAAAAATGCAAAATGCATTGCTAATTTTGACGTCGATTTTGGTAGGTTGTATTGAGACGTCGTAATGTCTCATGACGTCATCACGTTCTGTGCTGTGTTGCTGACCTGTCAACGGGTATAAACAGTTCCCTGATGAACCTCTAAAGAGGAGAAAGCGCTAGGGAAGACGAAGAAAGTCTTGTATTTTGATTTTTATATATTCATGTTGATACATATTGTCTTAATTAAATCCAGGTATATTAATGAAAGATACATGGACACTAAAATATGTATATGTAAATCAGAATAAAGACGTTTTATAGTCTTCTCAACAAAACAGAAATTCTGGAATTAATAAAAGGACAAGGTACATGGTAAACGTTTTACAACATTTTTTTCATAATGTCGCCATTAAACCTTAAATATACTCAGTTTCTAATCTTTATTTTTTTATGGTGAATCACTTATCTTTCGCGAAATATTAATTTTCGCTGACATCTTCAAGAAGGACAATCATCAATACAAATAGCCCCCGAATAAATTCAGATCTATCTAAGCATTGACTAATGAGAGGTTAAAAAGACCGTTTACATATATTACACCGTACCATGTATCAATCCAAGACCCCCAATAGCAACACGAGGGGCAGGGTATGAGATGAAAGTTGTAAAATTTTAGACTTTTTCTTTTCAGTTTTTACAAGAAATGTAAGATTTAAATAGAACAAATAACAACTAAGTAGTTAATGTACAACATTTAATTACTGTTGTATATATAACATATATAGAAAAGTCAAACTACATCACACATAATTGATATATCCATCATACAAAAGAATACATTGACATACAATTTGAAAACATAAAAAATTGGCATTTCTGGGGCAAACTCAGTAACGGTATAGAGTGTCGACGCTATTCCTCGACTAGCTGGCAATTACATGGTTCTCTATATGTGTGCAGGCTTTGCTGTTACACTAAATAGAGTGCGGGGATGTAATAAGTAGTGGTGGAGCCGTTTCCGCCTTATCTACTTCTTTGGGTGCATTGCAGGCCAGACCCGAAGAGGAATAGCGTCTTATATGTTTTAACTTTATATAATTCTTATGTTTTACCCAGACTGGCTGTAACTCTTTGTCTACATTACTCCAGTCTGACTGGCTGTAACTCTTTGGTTACATTGCTCCAGTCATTGCTCCAGTCTGACTGGCTGTAACTCTTTGGTTACATTGCTCCAGTCTGATGTTGGGGTAACTTATATAAAAGTTATAGCATTAAATGGGACCACTTAGACTGGCTGTAACTCTTTGGATACATTGCTCCCGCCTGTGTTGTTGTATCCCAATATTATGTAATAGAATAATTTTTCATTAATATCTGAATATTGTGAAATAAATATATCATCCCATTTTTGGGGAAAACAAGGCCAACACTTAGTTGTATTATGTGAGTAATGTAACTGAGTGAATAATGTAACTGAGTGCCCCAAAATTGCTTCTAATAAATATGAAGTAGTTTTTTGACCTAGGTATTTAACGTATTTACAAAGCATAGTGTACTTACTGAAAGCATGTTAGGTTTAAAAAAAACAACAACAACAACCCAACAACAACATAAAAACAAATATATACATGTACAGTTACTTATAGTTATCATACGGTTACTTATAGTTATCATACGCGAGTCATTGTTAAAAGTAGCCGTCATATCTATAATCATAGCATATAAAGACATAGTGATAACTCTCTATAGAGGTCAAATTATCTACGAGAGTATGAGCAGTCAAAAGCTGTCCTCATACTTGTATAGTATACGTACAAAGGTGTATTGCCCTATCAAAAGTCACATATCTTAAACGAGCAGCCAAATGCTGACCTCGCTTTTTGGTATGTATCAGTCTGAATGTTGTGCCAACAATCAAGTATATGTAACGTATATAAGTATATATATATATATGAGCAGCCACATGCTGACCTCACATGTATGTATGCAACCTGCACTTGATAAAGCAACATAGGCGTATGAATACGTCAGACTATATGTAAGCTATAATTATGTTACATTTACTGTTACAAAGCTGTTAATTATAATGTTCTATCAAATATGGGTGAGTGCTTTCTGTGCATCTCTAATGCAGGATTGTGGTGTTCTAATATATCTGCAGTATGCATCCGAAGACCATCTCCCTAACACTTTGATAAGATGGTCTTCGATATGAGCTGCTGCAGCCGAAGTTGCCGCTCCTATGCGAAAGGAATGACCATTGTACAGGTCAGAGTTAATGCCAATGCACTCAAGTACATGCCTGAATTTCTCAATAAAGATAGTCCGTGTTAAGGCATTACCATTATCAGTAACGAACAAAGGATCCTCTGGTGACTGGGTCTGTCGTTGCCTGACTGAGAGATATTTGGAACAAGTAACATATGGACATATCACACTGTCAGTCTTGAATAATTTTAAGGTTACGCCCTCTCTAAACGGGTCGGTTTTGGAGCTCTTTAGATGTAACCTTACGCATTCATCCCCTATAGTCATGTCATTGACGCACAAATGAACACTATGTTCGAATTTTTTGTTAACAGTAAATTCACCACATCTCAGAAAGCCGAAGAAAGCCACGATACATGCCGTCTCCAACATCAAGTCTTCAAAAGAATTTGAGTTCCTCCGTAGATATTCACATGTATCTTTGAGTATGTTAAAGGTGATAGGGTGCCGAGGTCTGCTAACCTTAGTACGAGTACGTTTAACACCTCCTAGCACTGCATGCATACGACTCAAGTTAGCATTGCTAGGATAAGATATGTTGTGTCTTAGACACGTGAACCTGATCCCACACACGTATAATTTAATAGTAGCATACGACATATTGATACTATAACAGTAAGCCACAAAGTATATAAGCATCTCTTCTGTGACTTGCATGTCTGTCAAATTTATGTTGGCCCAAGTACCTGCCATCAGGAGGAACCTGATGAATGTTTTAAACCCGGTTTCATAAGCTTGTCTAGTGCTGGGAGCTACGGCTGTCTTCCATAGGTCTTCTACGACGGAGTCTAGTCCCAGAAGACCTCTACAGGCTGTGGTACTTGGCACGGAAGGGCGTTGGCCTCTGGAGCTAGCATTCGGAATCTTGCCATCTGTAAACGAGACAATGAATCTGCGATTACATTGTGCTTGCCTGGTACATGCTTGGAATACACGACAAAAGAGTTAAAAGCTGCACACATAGTCAAACGTCTCATTAATGGCATAATATGTGACGCTTTGGACCGTCCTTTCTGAAGAATGGCTACAGTTGCTGTATTGTCACACCTGAACAATATACGTAGGCCTCTCCATTTGTGACCCCATATCAATGCTGCTACTACTATAGGATAAAGTTCCTTGAATGCTATAGACAAGTCTTTCAAACTATGTATATGTTTATGGAACATCTCTGGCCAAGCCTGTGCGAACCACTCTCCCTGCATGTACCCTCCAAAACCCAGGGTGCCTGACGCATCTGTGTACAATTGAATGTCCTCAGATATTATGACTTGTGGGTTATAGAAGATAGTTGAGCCATTCCAACGTTGCAGAAAAGTTAGCCACATCCTAATGTCCTCCCTGCACTCCTTGGTTATTTTAACATGATGATGTAAGGCTTTCACTGTAGTAGACAGCCTGATAATATAAGATACAAAACTTTTTCCTGGAAGCACTACTTTGCTAGCAAAATTCAAATGCCCCAAAAGTTGCAATAATTCTCTTTTTGTACATGATTGTCGATTTTGGAATGATTTCAACATTTCTATGTCCCTCTCTAACTTGTCTTCCGGTAGTCTGGCCTCCATGTTATGCGAGTCCAAGATAATACCTAAATACTCCAGTTCTGTCTCCGGTCCACAGGTTTTATGAAGCGCCATAGGAATGTTCAAGATATTGAAAATATGGTACAACAACGTCATGTTCCTATCCCCACATTTTCCTGGTTCTTCGAAAGTGATGAAATCATCCAAAAGATGTAATATATGTGCAATTCCATAGTTGTGCTGTGCAATCCAACAGATGGCGCATGAAAGGTTGTCAAAAATCTTCGGACTTGACCGACAGCCAAAAGCCAAGCGTGTGTAATAGTAATATTTGTTCTGCCAACATATCCCGTACAGATGCCACTGTGATGGGTGTATAGGTAACAGCTTAAATGCATCAGATATGTCAGTTTTGCACAAAGTTGTGTCTTTACCTAATAGTTGAATCAATTTAACGGCGTCTTCTATACGTACGTATGAGAGGGAACAACTATCTTTATCAATCAGGTCGTTGATGCTGGGGTGTTCCTCGTCATCATGAGGTGAAGATAAGTCCACTATGAGACGGGCTTTCCCCGAGTATTTACCATAAGCCACACCTATGGGACTCACTCTGTAGGTTGAGAAAGGGAGCTTGTCATAAGGACCCTGTAGAAATCCTTTTGCCACTTCACTGTTAATTAAGGTTGTCACAGTTTGTTGATCTTTCAAGGCTGACTGAAGATTTCTACATTCCTTATTTGGTAGAGGGTTATCGGTGATCATGGTGTCAAAACCGTAGGTAAGCCCATCACACAAATAATTCACGAATTTCCTGTCTGTATGGCCTTTAAGCTCATACCGGAGTCTGTTAACGTTGATGGGTGTGGTAGCTTGAACTTTGAGTCATTGATTATTGCTCTCTGCTTGATTTTTTCCAGTTTTCCTGCATGATTTAGCCCCGTGGCTAGTCGCTTTGCATTTCAAACAGATGTGAGTAAATATGCAACTGGACCCGTATTGGCACACGCCTTCATTAAAGTTGTTACAAACTTCAGCTCCATTGAACTTAACTTTGGGGCGTCCAAGTCTATCTGTGTCCTTGTCCCCTTTTGTGTTCTTAGCATAGGGTGATGAATAACTGTTGTTGTGCTGGCCATGGCTGTACTTCTCCCTCTGTCGTGGGCAGAAATGAGTAGAGTGGGAAGTTAATCCACACAATTGACAAGTGTTAACTCTAGTGTTGCCTACAACCATACTTAGGAGACCTTGGTCCTTCAGTTCCCAACGAACTTTTTGGTTGTTGTCTCTGAGGGCGGCAGCTGCCTTCATGGCAAACTGGCAATGGTAGTCGTAGAAACGTTGCCCGTAGACGTTGGAAATCTCTATGATATTGGCTTCATACATGTCGAGCTCGTTTCGGCGCTCGGGAAACTTTGTACACATAACCCTTTTGAACTTCCCGAAAGCTGTTATGAATTCAGATATTGTCAGGGATTTATGCAGACGAGGATCCTCGGATTCCTTGAAAAGATTAATGTTCACACCTTTCTGCCGGTCCTCAGGACGGTCTGTCTCGTATTTAATGATGAGTAGTGCGGCCAGATTCACGTATTTCCCTTCTAAAATTTTCTTTTTGTAACTGTCCGACACGATGTCAATGTGGGGGATACTCTCAGATGATATCCCCTCTGAATTGATAGAAAAGCACCCACCTGTAGCGACGTGATTCGTTCGGTCCTGCCTCAGGGACTCGTACGCCGTCGTCAGGGTGTATTCCTGGTTTGTGGGTGGGCTAGGCGTGTCCGCTGTATGTCCGTCTTTGCCACTTATCAGCGTAAGGACGGTCTGTTGAAGTCCAAGCATGGTCTGTTGCATCGTTTGCATGGATGCCAGCATTCCCTCGATGACACTGGGCGCCGCCATGTTGGACTGATTCTGCGGGACTTCCATCGGATTACTACGCGGTTGATGTAAGGCCAAATCACTACCATCTCTACGCGGCGTAGACAAAACCTCCGCGTCCCGAAGTAATTCTTCGTAATTCCTGTTTGCGTTTGCAACACGAAGTTCGTCTGTGCCATTTTGATCCGGAATGTCGCTCACGCTTGTATCATTCACGACAGAAACACCTCTCGTCGAATTTTCCCCGTTATTTGGCCCGATGTTTTGAACTATTGTTTCGCGCGCGGGGCGTCCCACGTTCTGGGAGTACAGAGTTTTCAAACCCGTTTTCGTAATTCCAGCTGAAGGAGGGGTTATCCCTATCTTAATTAGTTCGTCTCGTAGTTGAGAAGTTGTCCAATTGGCTGGATTGGAAGAATCCCATGGCACATTCCTAGATTTTGATCTTGGCCTACGACTCGCCATTGTTCGAAAGTTTGCAAATGTTAAAATCCCATCCTCATCTTCTCACGTCTGCATCGTTAAGCCTGGTGTCTGAAAACACTGTTTGAAACGTCAAGCACTTCTTCGATCACTTATACATAAGTATGACTGTAGTTATACGTATCCGTGTATATTGTAGTGCAAGAATTAAACCCGAAATATAAGATTGGTCACTTAGCTCCGGACGCTGGGGAAAAAGTGACCAGCAAGCTATCAAGAATCCTCTAAGCCAATCAGACAGCGATAAGCTAACACGTGACCGGTCACTCTCTTCATAGACCGCTTAGGCCCTGGTTATGTATACGGTCGATGTTCCTATATGAAAAACCTACAGATCATGATTGTCACTGACAATCATATCTATACACGATGTTTAGGTTAATGTTGCAGACTAGTCCATCGAGGCTTGACTAGTATTAATAGAAACATTATTTGTCCATTTAAACCTGGCTTATGTACATAAGCCTCAATCAAAAATATCCTTATAGTACCTCAAATAAGAAAGAAAGCATTAAGTAGTCCTATCTGTCCAGACAGAAACAAATGTATGGGAGATATGGTGTTTCTGGAAGGATATTGTTTGGCCCGGGAGATGTTCATTACACGGATATCAGTATCACGCATACAGAATATTAATACCACAGGCAAGTCTATCATAAATAGATGTGATACTACTAGCATTACAATGGCAATATCCCGGTGCAACCCATATCCGTCCGGCACGCTCCACATCTATTCAGCACCCGTTATATCTGCCAAGCATACGCCATATCCGTGTCACATCCTATTCAAGACATTTCAGCTAAAAACAACACCTTTATTACACTTGATCTGTGCTTTCTTTCCGTAAATGTTTTTGGTGTACCAAAATATTTACAATTTGAAGTATATGATTAAAAAAGGTAATCATATGTCGATTTCCACATCGTATCCAGTATCAACCCTTGACCCACATGAAACCTCGGGTCACCGACCCTCGGGCTGCTATGTAGGTCTCGCGTTGAGCAGGGATATGATTTGAAAATGGTTGTATGATTACCCATAAGTACGTATATGTTGTTTTTATGATTCAAATAATTGGATATAAGCCGTAAAAAGTACAATTGTTGGTATAAGAAAAAGTTGTTTTTGTTATTTTACGTTTTATCTTCCATATTGTCAAGTAGTTCAAGTTACGCTATTAGATACAACGCACTTGTAATGCTGAGCAACAACCACAATTTATTAGTATTTACGAAACAGATTAGATTGCCAATATTGATATTTCATTAATATAGCATTGTAAAACGTATTGACAAAATGTAACATGCACAGAGTCACACAGCACATATCGCATTACATGACTCACATAGCATGTGTTTATACAAAACAATAAAAAAACATAACAGCACGTAAACACGAACGGATAGGGAACAAAGAGAATTCCTAAACAGTAACCACAGATCGCCTCAGCACAAACTGCACTAACAAGTTACTGAAGGAATATTTAAAATAAATGCTTCAATAGATGACGATAGGTAATGAAAATGTAAGTGTATATAAACTGCTGTGTAAACCTGTTTTTCTCGAATACACACCTGGTTTCTGTGGCCTTCAGTATTAACTGATTTAATTTACTCCAGCCCGACTATAAACGTTCCTATGCTAAGAGCATAGGGTGACATATCTCTGCTATCGGCTTTCCAGTTACATATAATGCCGTAATTCCTATGGTGCAATGTCGACATAAAACCTCATATTGCCGAGATACTTATACATATATCTCGAGTTAATGTTCGAGTGTGGTATGGACTAGCTACTTCATGCAAAATAGAACAAGTGTACTGAACTAATTGTTTTCAATATATGTATATATATCATGTGGTGAAGAAATAAAATTCTCTGATAATGACTATTTACTTAGAAGGTTCGTTCTAGTCTTTCTTTGTGACAGTATTAATTATATATAAAAGTGCAAACTCGATGCTATACGCGAGCGTTAACATGAACAAAAGCCGAAGGTTGTCATACTTTCCTTTTTCACTGTTCTCAGTTATTATTGTTAGCTTCATCGACTTGTGTTCCGAGTTCCGAGTTTGCTCTTGTGCTGACTTTTTTTATACTATAACTCGTTTGATGAATATCGTATACATTGTTTTCTTTATATGAGTATGGTTTTGTAGAATTGTCACGAAATCCTTAGAACTTGTGTAAGTTCTCATATCATCCTATTCAAATTGCCATGATAAAAGCCATTGAATTGAGAACAAACGAAAACCTTTAATACTTTGTTAATGAACAAATATCGTTTTCCGGCTGTGACTAAGAACCTTCACACACTTGTTTGGTCTATCACACTGTCAGTGTCATGAAGAAAAGAAACGTTCTCCTTACCGATGACCTGCACACTTCTAACTCACTTCAAAGCTCTTCATTCCTGAAATGATGTAAACATCGAACACGCCGTACTACTTGATTTGTGGAGACTGTAGATATTCCTTGTTTAGATAACGCAATTGAAAAAGGTAAGGAAACAACTTAGAGTCTATCAAAACAGTTAGAACGGAGTCGAGATTGAGTTCAAGGGATTATGTTTGCATAATTTAACCTGGCAGATAACCTTCAATACGTACAATGGGTAACATAGCAGAATATTTCTCAATAGTCGTCTCCGGTATTGTTAACTAAGATGATATAAATTCAGCTGTTGTTATGCTCCACCTTTTGGTGAATTGTGAGTTATTAATCACTATTCACGTTTCTTGTTGTATGCATGTTATATCATTTCAACTCCGTCATTTTAATATAAAAAAATGACAAACAATTGGAAACAATGTCTTTGTTGGTTTATGATTCACAATTACAAGAAAGCAAAACTAGCTGCGTTGCGATCTGTCTAAAGTATTAGCTGTTTGTTGAAGGAACAAGTTCACAGGACATCATTTCATGGGATATGGAGATTCGTATTGTCATAACACATAAGGCGGTGTTCATCAAATTCATTCTTAACACAACCATGCATATAATTGCATCCATTATATTATTATTGTTGTTCAAGAAAATAACCCGTTTTGACGATGAAGGCGTTAACTCCAAACTACAAATAAACATTTCTATCTAAAGGTCATAGGAACGTCTTGTTGGATATATATTTAATGATAAAATTATCTGTAAAGTGTCTAAAACATAATCATTATTTTTGGCCACATGACAATTTTGTTTTTAAACTTACCCAATTGCTAAAAACTATTACAAATTTAATACATGTTTACGTAATTTATAGCGAGAAGTTTTATTTTCACGTGATTATCTAGCTACTCTATCTTCCATTAGATGATGTTTTATTGAAGCATTTCCTTATTGACTACACTTTATGTTGATGGAATCTATACCGCCAGTCGACATTAAAACATTTTTAAAAAAACAGGAAAAACATACAAGCATCAGCAAACAAAAAGGACAAAAATGACAGTTAAAAATATAAATATGATTATAATGGACGTCTCCTACTACGGAAGTGAAGCTACGCGCTCTGTATTGTTAAACGTTGTTATTGTATAAGATATATCTATTCGCAGGAACATGTTAAAAACATCAATTCATTTAATAGTATGCAGTTTTCAATCTCAGTTGGCTAGTTATATTTCTTTTCAGAAAGTGAGTCAGCCAAATGAAAGAATTTGAAATATGCGGGCTTTCAATGCAAACATGAATAAATTGGATCGGTTAGATTGCCGAGAAACATACACGTGTTTCTCAGTTGGTGAGAAAACAAGAGCATACCGAAGATTGAACGAAATCGTCATTTGGATCAATCAAAAGAGGACAAAGGGAAATAAAAGACAGATTTTACAGGGACATTCTTAAAAAATAAAGGAAAAAAATCTTAGTTAAACAAATATCCGTCTTATAGTTGTCTTTGGGAGATACAGTGAAGAGAATGGCATGCAGTCGGTCGGGAGGGTTAAGATAGCCGGTTACTAGAGAGTTAAGTTAATAGACGTACGTCTAGGGAAGCTCAGGATTTCTTATCCTGATCTGAATTTTTGTATTGATCACGTCATACCTTATACTGAGAAATTCACGTCTACCTGAAGAATATAATTCCTTAAATTCGCTGTGATTGGATTATTATTTATCTCGTCTTCAAAAATTGGGAACTTAAAATGTCACATTTTTTTTGGCATGAATAAAATTACCATTAACAACATTTCCAATCTTAAGTTGTTTTTTGGGACGTTAATTAGTGCAACAAAACAAGCTTCATTCTCTGAACATAATTCTCCAAGCTGACATAGAAAATTCTATATATATCTGTAGGTAAGCAATGTGGTCCAGAGGGCAGACTTTGCTGTATGTTTTTGTAAACCATGTTTTTGTCATATTTGCGCGTCATGGATCAGTTTTATAGCGTTACAGAAGGGAGATATACTGTCTGTCAAATAGATTATAATATAATTTTCATACGCACTCTTTGTAGAAAAAAGAATATCTCAGGAACAAGTACTTGAAAAATACACACATATTCATTCAAACTAGTTTAGTTTGATCTATATACCAAAACAAACATTTTTTATTAAGATAATAGGCCATGGATGTTCAAATATCAAACAAAAACGTAACACAAGACCATTTGTATTTTAGAGCAAAGAACATCTAGGCACGCACAGATATAGAGTCAATATACATACAATTACAAGACAAGTCCACTGTGCTTAGTACGGAATCCCATCCCCACCAGACCGCCACGGTGAGTTGTCTTGTGATAATATATGACGATATTTTGAATTTGAATAAAACCGTACAACATTGTAATGTCAGCTGTAGTATTAATACTTCTCCAAGTAAGGTATTGCTATCTATAACCTTAGATATTGTTAAACCCTTGTTCATGAAACCGTACTCCTGTTCAGGCCCGGACTGTGTGCTCAAACTGACTATCGTTTACTGGTGTACGTTCATGGGACGCGATCCTGATATCAATCTGAAAGAAGTGATTGTGAGTATTTGGCGTTATGTCTCTGAAATTTTCATCCAAAATATCGAAGAAATGTCATTTGTTTTAAAAATTTATCAACAGAGCAAAAAGAATGACCTTAGCACATAATCTGGATTTAAGCGTGATAATAATTTCATGAAGAGGAGCCCTGGGTTCCTCCTATTCATGAAACCGTTCCCATATTCAGGTAGTGATTATGATGCAGACCAAATCTACCAATTGGGTGCATAGGATTTTACATCCGATTTACTATCAAGATTTATGATCCCGTTTTTGTTTTTGTGTCAATAACAATGTTGATAACAATACCATGCTTATTTTTGCACATGTTAAAACTGTTATTGTCGTGAAGCCGATATTGCTATTTTGATGAGGTATTAATATGCATGAATGCAACACGACAAAATTGAAGAAACAAACACAAAACGACAAAAACAATTAATTTTAAATAAATAAACATTGACGCGTTTCATTTGGATTCAAACACCAACATGTGTATTGACATTTAGATACAAATGGTATTTTTTTTGAACATTTATAATAAAACAGGAACTGCGAAAAATTAAACCTTTTTACAATATCGAACAATAGTTAATATTCAAACCATTTTGTAAACAGATAATGCACGGGTTTATTTCCCGGTATGAGATAAATACAGTGACCTTCGTTCGATGGAATCAGCGCCATTTGCATATAAGAACTTAAAAATGTCATACACTTTGTGACAACAAAATTTTCATACACTGAACAACCAAACAATCAAAGGCACAAAATGCGTGAAATATGGACACGTCAGCGGGAAGCTAACATTTATAGGTATTAAGGGTCAAGTGCATCGGTCAAGGGTCAAGTTCAAGTACAAGTTCTTTATTAACTTTAAGTCTTGCGACTTATCAGTGTAAACATATAATAAACAGTATATTTACATATGTACAAAAGCCACATTGGTCACAGGAGAATGAACAACACACATAAACAAACTGTCACATATCTGATCGGCGCTTATTTGCCGCTATCAGATACTTTCCAATTTCGATTACGATAATAGAGGAAGAACAAGCCGCTGAAGACGGTTTGTGTTTCATATTGTGCATGTGGCACCTCTTATAATAGCTCCCGTCAAACCCAGGAAAGCATAAAGATCACCAAACATATAAACAAATTAAGAAAATCTTTAACTAGAGACCTAGACTTGTTGGTAGATAGACATGATGACGTGGATTGACAGCTCCTTGGCAAGTAGGTTTAGAATGTTACTTGTCAGCACACACACCTAGGACAGTCCTGGTGTAAGGAAAAAACTCCATAATGGAGGAGGCTAATATGCTACTGTTGAGGAAAGAAAATCTAATTATCGTGAAATTAAGGTTAAAGAGTTTGTGGAGGTACTTAACGTAACACTTTTTAGATAAATGTCAAATAGCTAAAGAGAAGGATTATGTGGAGTTCTGGAAGATTAAAATTGCAACAAAATTAAGTATCACCATTACATCTGATAATGTTAAGTGATCGAAATCGTATTTTATCTTAATAGTTTCATAGCGTTTTCATAAATGTAGCAATTGTAGAATAAAAACACGAATTGGCTAGAAAAGTCGCACAGTTATTTATTTGAGTATCAATTATCTGTTAAAACCAATGCCATCGTAACTCGACAAAATGTGTGAACCTATCAAATTAAGCGTGAGGAAATAAAGGTTCCCCAAAGAGTGGTGATTGGTATCATGTTTATCTAACTCGAGTTTGCTAACTTCTCAATCAACCATAACGAGTTTGGGGACCTTTTTCTCCACAAACGTTCTAAAAACCATATCCTATAAACCATAAACTCCTCTTGGGAATAAATTATTCCTGTTTCCGATCACAGAAACTAGTGCAATGAACTGTGACGTCATAATCGAAGATCACGTCACAAAGCATTGTCACGTGACGACATAATTGGAAGATTGACCAATGAAATAATGCCCTGACATGTTTATCCGATGAGTCGGGAGTGAGAAAACATATTGCGGTTGTGGGAGAACATATACCTGTGTATGATGAGATATTGAGTGTCAACGGTTCTCGTGATGCGATATAGAACATTAAAACGGCAATTTCGATAAAATAAACAATCAATGAATAAAATGACTAATCACGTTGATAAGCTGATATTCGTTTTGATATAAGTAGGTTACATAATTATGCGGTGACGTTCAATTCGTGTCACACCGTTAATGATTTCGAATTTCTGAAGTATTTTTATGATTCCTTGACAAGGCAGATTGCTTTGACTTTCATTGCATTTGTTACCTTTATGTGATATGAATTGTGTTTCTTCGTTTCCATTTCTATGTTAGTGTACTTGTAATTGAATTCTACTCGCAGTAGTTTGGGACGTATAACGATAACCTATTGACTTGTTTCATAAATGGAAAACTGACCGTAAAATTTGTAAATTTGTAAATACTTTGAACTAACCGGTGATATCCTGAAACAAAAGGGAATAGGAAACGAAGACCATACACGTCGAAAATAATTAATTGACAGCATTAAGTGATTACAAGGGCATCGATCATTGATTTTTATATCAAGCATACCTGGAACACACTATTGAGATCCTGAAACAAAAGGAACAAAACATGAATGCCATCAATGTCGGAGAAAAATGTAATGAACGAAATTAAGTGTTGGCCGATTTCCCGAATAGGTTTCCATAAACGTCTTATTAAACATTTCCTCTCTTGTTACGTCCTCCGTGTATAAACTCATCGCTAGGGCATGGATTGGCCTCTGGAGAAAGTTACAATCACGCGAGCGTATTAACATCAGGCTGTAATTCACGTTACCGAGAGACGCTGGTGTGTCAGTGAGACCCTAACTACAAACACGAAAAGTAAGTTTCCTTATTTCATATTTCATAAAGCATTCAAAATAGTTTCTTATAACATCTCGGCATCATTTGACTAAAGCTATTTTATTTTCAATATTTAATTATTTATTTCCAGCTAGTCGCTTTATTAACATTACTATAGTGAACGTATTTTGAGTATGCATATATATTTTGAAAACAATTAAGTATTCAGCCTGATGTAATTGTTTTTGTTGAAATTGATTTTAATATCAACATGTATTTATAATGTTAAAAAGTATGACACTTTCCTATTACGTTACCACTTAGTAAGTTTATACAGTACTAAGAAATATAGAGAGATATTACAGTGTCTGAATTGATGATACGACCTGATGCAAAAACTATTCATACAAAATTCAACAAGGACAGCACCTGTCTACACATTTGAAGTCATGTTATAAATAGTCAGAGAAGAGCTAGGATAATTGAAACATATACATAGGCGCAACGATGCATATTAAATACTAGCTGAGCCTGAAACACCTGATGAAGGGTTGCCTGTGAAACACCTGATGAAGGGTTGTAAGAGGACTTTGGACTGGTGAGATTGACATGCGTTCATTTCAAGCGTCATCTGTCCCTGACACATTAAACCGACGAATGTTTACGTCACGTCATCTAAATTCGAAACCCTTGATAATTCTTGATCCTTGTCATATATCATTTCGTTTTAATACTGTAATAGAGCTGTCTTGTTCCTACACTATAACACTGTATACTACATACTGTAACAGGGTTGTCTTGTTCCTACACTATACCACTGTATACTACATACTGTAACAGGGCTGTCTTGTTCCTACACTATAACACTGTATACTACATACTGTAACAGGGCTGTCTTGTTCCTACACTATA
>NW_018479908.1:0-73391 GCF_002113885.1 Mizuhopecten yessoensis | reverse complement strand
ACACTGTATACTACATACTGTAACAGGTCTGTCTTGTTCCTACACTATAACACTGTATACATACTGTAACAGAGCTGTCTTGTTCCTACACTATAACACTGTATACTACATACTGTAACAGAGCTGTCTTGTTCCTACACTATACCACTGTACACTACATACTATAATATGGCTGTGTTGTTTCTACACTATCACACTGTATACTACATACTGTAACAGAGCTGTCTTGTTCCTACACTATAACACTGTTTACTACATACTGTAACAGAGCCATCTTGGTCCTACACTATACCACTGTATACTACATACTGTAACAGGGCTGTCATGTACTTGTAATCATGCGTTTAGGAACAAATAAACATGTATGTGTATCTGTTATCTAAACCTTCTTTCCATTTTCCTACCGTCCCTAGAACATTGTATCACCTACTTGTATCCACAATTGATATAATATCCAGGCAAAGCTTACAGTCACTCGTCAAAGTTTACTTTCTCTCTGTTCCTGGAAGGTAACTGCATTCTTGATAACGAAATAGCTATTGTGGTGTGAGGAAACGTATTGTGAAATTGTAAATTTTGCATAATATTCACCCATGAAAATAAAAAATAAATATATATAAAAATATCATATTATCCTGCCGACCTACCCAATCATTTCCTGGCATGTTACCTGAACATTGCATACATTTTATTTGGCCTTAATGTTTTTATTTGAAAATAAATGGGTTTTCTTTTTCATTTATCTGCGTTTTATATTGCTGTCTTATGCTATATGTTCCTTTATATATATGGAAGTTCAATCACTAAAACTTGTATTTGTCAATATGATAATAAGGGGAACTTATGACGTCTGTCATAAATAAAGTGCAACCATCCTTCCTGTTTCCTGTTTCCGGAGACTACTAAAGACATCGTAAGGCCCATTGAAGCCGCTGGCCTATATATCTGTTATGATATGACTTACACTAACTCCCCACAGGGTAACACATTATTTCTTACTCTGTGTGTATTTCCTTTTTCTCTATCAACATGTGTACACATACACGATATTGCCCCTACATTGTTTCTTAAAAGAAAAAAAGGTCTTAGCAGGAGTCTTTGTTACTATCTTGAAACATACTGTACTTCAATTTCTCTGTGAGGATACAGTCACAAATCTTACTTTCTCTTTAATATGTCCGACTATCCCTGCTATTGATTGTCTCACACAATTTTCCTTTATACACGATGTTGGAAAAGGGTGCAATGTTTTCATGAAATGATATAGTGAAATTCTATCCTAAGCTAGTGGTTGTTCTGTTCCCTAATTCTACACCCGGTCATATAATTTCGATATCTCACTTCTATTTCTTTTAGCTTAGATCTTACATACGCTTTTATGCTGTATACATATATTACCTAACCTAGTGGGAACACTTTAGAAATAGCTACACTTGTCCATAGTTTACTGCTTTTGGCGATAAACGTTTGATTGACACATTTTATTAGTACCTATAAAACATAGTTAATGGCTTTAATCAGATCGTGTTCGTCTTGTAAACAAAAGTCTTGCGTTTCTAGTTAAAATGTGATACTTCTTGTTACAGACGAGTACAAAAGTTATTCACCAACAAAAAGAATACTAACAAATTAAAATATTCAAGAGAGATATCCAGTTTAAATATTTACCGTGCTGGCCGTTAACAGTGCACCGGCAGACACCTGCTTTTGATGACGTCATATCATTGTAACCGACGCACCCCTACCCAAACAACGGAGAGCAAATGACTTGTTTAAAATACAATGGAAAAGCTAAGGTCTAAATACTTGTTTCAATATGACACTATTCGCGCTGAGCGAACAGGTAATTTTCTTAGTTAGCATAGAAAACCAATATGAGTGGTACCTGACAAGAATACCACTTACCTACATTAAAAGTATGTATAATGAATGCATACATCAGCCAAGGTCATTACAAATTAATTATCCTTTAAAACATTAGAACGTTATTGGCAAATATAAACCTAACCCCATCATTTGTTCTAAAATAAGGTTACACAATATGTCGTGTATAATATTTATTTAACTTTGAAAGCTGTTAGTGTTGGAACGTTTTGAGAGTATGTACAGTCATGCGGTAGATTTTAATTGATCATTCATATTAATATTCTAGCCATATTTCACCGTGCTAGACACATAAACTGTATCTATAGACGTCTTCTAGGACGCTTCTGTGAAGGCACAGCATATTGATTTGAAAGCAAAAACAGTTACATATCGATACATACAACTAGATGAAACACGCAATCAATTAGATTAAAACAGACTTGACCTAACAATGTATATTTCAAAATCTAAACGCGCCATTTTACTATTAACGCCTCGATGTGTACGTCTAAAAATAATTCAACAAGCTTTCATTATAATACATGTCTAGACAAACAGTATATAACTGTTGTAGATGCTCGTGTCAATCCTATTAAGATTAAGCTAGGTGGCATAGTCCAATATTTGAAAAAGATTTTAACATTCCGGACAAAAGTTCCCGTTCTTGTTCACGTGCTACTCTTCACCTTAGTTTTCTTCAATTATTAAAAAAGCCACGGCCTTCACACATACAATGCTTTGATGCCATCTTGGATTTCAAAGACGGCTACCATCTGAAAACTTGACTGTTCTCCGATGTGATGCTAAAATATACAGTGATACAACACGGAATGCAAATATGCCACCCAGAATTTTAGCAGGGGAAAATCTGCCAGATGAGTATGATTCAGAGTATGTTATACATTTACATGATCTGTCCAGTCCAGAGTGATACTTATGTGTAACCCAGTGGGAAAAGGCTTTATATAAGTTGGACAACTAATGCCCAATATTTTTTTGTATAATAGATGGAAATAAAATCAGTTTAAATCAAACCGAATATTTTTGAGCATACATTACCTTAAATTATAACAATTAAGTTGCATTTCGAAATCACAATGTCCTTTAGTGTATTTGATCTACCAATTAACAAATAAGCTGCTTATGTCTCTGTAAAATGTCATATTGGTGTAATGACCATTTACAGATGACGGAGATCGACTAACAGCTTTAATTTAAACGCTTGTGTGTTCTGCGTAGAAAAGGGAGATAATCTGTATACAAGATAAGCTAAGAGATATTACGGATCCCTGTGAACCACCTGTTACAAAATGTTGATTTGATGTTGTCAATATTTAAGAATTTCTCCTGCGTTAGTATACATGGTTCACAACCGAAGCAAGCTGCGTGTTAATTTGTTCATGAATTATGATTTATAAAATAAATACCTGATCGACAAGGACAAATGTAGAACAATGATAATACAACAAAAAGATATGAGTAGTTGAGCAGATATCAGATATTCAATTTAGTGTTTCTATCGTTTAAGTGGTTTAGCAGAAATCAGAAATCCAATTTAGCGTTTCTATCGTTTAAGTAGTTAAGCAGAAATCAGATATCCAATTTAACGTTTCTATCGTTTAAAGTGGTTTTCGGGAAACCAGAAATCCAATTTAGAGTTTCTATTGTTTTAAGTGGTTCAGGCGAAACTAGATATCCAATTTAGCGTTTCTATCGTTTTAAGTGGTTCAGGCGAAACCAGATATCCAATTTAGCGTTTCTATTGTTTTAATAGGTTCATGGGAAACCAGATATCCAATTTAGCATTTCGGTCGTTTGAAGTGGTTTAGGGGAAACCATTAATCCAATTTAGTGTTTCTATCGTTTTAAATGGTTTAGGGGAAACCAGAAATCCAATTTAGCATATTTGTCGTTTGAAGTGGTTTAGGGGAAACTAGATATCCCATTTAGCGTTTCTATCGTTTCAAGTGGTTCAGGTGAACCCAGATATCCAATTCAGCGTTTCTATCGTTGTAATAGGTTCAGAGGAAACCAGAAATCCAATTTAGCATTTCGGTCGTTTGAAGTGGTTTAGGGGAAACCAGAAATCCTATTTAGCGTTTCTATCGTTTCAAGTGGTTCAGGCGAAACCAGATATCCAATTTAGCGTTTCTATCGTTTTAATAGGTTCAGGGGAAACCAGATATCCAATTAAGCATTTCGGTCGTTTGAAGTGGTTTAGGGGAAACCAGAAATCCTATTTAGCGTTTCTATCCTTTGAATTGGTTTAGGCGAAACCAGATATCCAATTTAGAGTTTCTTTAGTTTTTAAGGACTTCCCACCCTTCGTAGTACACATGTTTTTCTTGTCGTATTTAAGGGTCGTCATTTCCGTACTGTGTATCCGGCATTCCATTACCGTAGTGTAAAATATAGTAACACCGGGTAAACAATAGTACACGTGCATGACGATGATATGTCAACACCCGATATCGAGACTAACTTGGAAATGTGTAATCACACGTACTTCAGAAATATAGTTTATGATACAAAGATATTAATTAACTCATGGGAAGACACTGATATACGATCAGACGACTTCAAGAAGGTTGTATATTAGGAGCACGAAATGCAGACTGATGTGTTTTGTTTACCGATATCACGTGCTAACAGTAGTTCACAAGCTCGAGGTCGCTACGACGTTTGTTATCGGGCGAGTTACGCTCTGTCAGGTAAATCATTTCACAAATGCTATTACAATAACTATGAAAATAGTGGGTTTGAAAATATCAAGATCCCTATAAAATTCAAGTGCATGTGCGTGCATACCATACGATAGCCTATGGTTACATATATACATGAGATGTACATGTAATTACATGCGTACGCGGCCTATGGAATGATGTCCAAAGTTTACATGATTGAGAGTAATTTTGTTCCATAAAAGAACAGTAAATTGACAATTTGATATAGTAATTTAATTTATTTCCATCGTTTTTGGTATAGTAAAGAAAATAACTGTCATTGTATAAAATCTATCCCTCTGCAAAAAAGTTCCGATTTTTTCAAGGTAGACAACTCTCATCAGAATCAAAACTATTATAAAATGTACAAAATAAATGAGTTATAAAGACTTTGTGTGTATTTGGTTCAATTTTTCACTCTTTTTGTATGAAACTCTGTGTCCTGATTGATTTTAGCTTGTATATGATAACTTGTATCCATACAATTTCAATAAAAAAAACACTTTGTGTAACATGTTGTAGATATTATTCTTTGCTATATTAGCAGTGTATGTATATTCTACTTCATAGTGTTTTAATCCTAAGTCCTAAGTAATTCTTGTGTGATATACAAGTATTCATTCACTATTAACTATGTCTTTTATTTACCTATTCTGAATACTACTTATCTGTGATCACATTTAATGCTTTTCATATATTAACACCATTTTTATATATATATCCCGAGGGCCTTTCTAGGTAGGGGACTCCCAATCACTTAGAAACCTGGGATATGTATACTTTCTTTTTCTGTGATGATTATTACTGTTTTATTATTAATATATGTGCTTATCTCCCTTTACTTGTAATATAATATGTTATTGTTATTTTTACCTAAATAGCTCTCAAGAGCTAATGTTCCTTGTTTACCTGTATGGGACGTTAAATAAAGTTTCTTGTATCTTGTATTTTATGATAAATAAAATATTTTCAGGGTTGATTAGCAATGCTTCTTTTCATTATTTTATTGTTGTAATAGTCTTGAATAATGCCACACACTCAAAAAATGTTGAAGTGTTAAAGTTGAAAAAAAAATCAATTTTTCGGTATTTTTTTGCAAAAAAATCCCCAGTGTATCGGAATGCTTAGATTTTCATAAAATCATCTCTGCATAGTGACATAACCAATATGTGAAACTTTTATTGAATTCTGATGGTTAATTGCGAAGGGTGGAGCCTCCTTAAGTGGTTCAGGGGAAACCAGATATCCAATTTAGCGTTTCCACAGAAGTTGGATATCCCTATCAACGTGTCAAAAATGTTTATTTGTTATAGGAGAAACATGATAAACAAATTATGATAACTTTATAATTTGTACATTGCATAAAATTACGGGAATTTATTATAAAATATGACTAAATCAATAAGCCTGTAAGAAACGCTGCATATTATGTGTTCATGTATTTCAACATCGAGGAAATACTTACCGATGAGTATCATTTTTAAATACTTGGCCCATTAGTTTACGATTAATCTGTCTATCTATGGTGTAACAGTAAATATACCACGATAGTGTTAACACGTAATTAGCTATCTATCATATTAAGAGAGTTTTGTATTTGCGCTGCCTTCATCATTGTGACACGTTGTCTCGTTAATATGACAAGGACGAGTGTGGCTATGTTTGTACTATGTTAATATGAACATTGAGTACATGATAGTCTTAGTTTGAATAGTGCAATGTTATGCAATGATAACGCCTGTGTCGCGAAACCTTTATACAATTTATACAAAAATCTACTTAACGAGTAGGACACGAAATAGGGCAGCCCTTGAATATAATTCAAT
This sequence comes from Mizuhopecten yessoensis, assembly GCF_002113885.1. Lineage (NCBI taxonomy): Eukaryota > Metazoa > Mollusca > Bivalvia > Pectinida > Pectinidae > Mizuhopecten > Mizuhopecten yessoensis. The sequence continues at coordinate 66,976 of NW_018479908.1, read as the reverse complement.
CATTAAAATATCGATTTGATGATATGATGATATTTTGAATTAGGTCCAAGGTGACTTAGTGTAGTACCAGAGTAAATTGCCTTAAGTATTATGTTTTTTAATATTGATATGAAGGCAAAAATAAATGTGAAAATGAGCTTTGAATAAAGTAATACACAACTCCACCGTACGGTACATGTACACACCATTAACGCTGGAAAGCTACAACTATGTGCACCGGATCTGCATCCGTCCATTGAAATGCAATATCTATTGTGAGATTATAGCTACAATAGGTCAGGTGTTCTCTATTGTGACGTCATTTAACTAATTATATCAACACTGACTTATACCGTTCAAAAAGCTTTCATATCTTTCCTCTTTGGTTTAGCTTTTATGATTTGTGTTTTTTCTGTTTGACCTACCTAACACCAGTCACTGAGTACTGATACTCATATGAGTTTAATGTTATGATTGTTTATAGTTTCATGAATTACCCACCTCACACGAGTCACTGAGAATGGAGACTGGTGTGAGTTTAATGTCATCATTTTCTAATAGCTTGCTTGTTAGATCATCCTCACACGAGTCGCTGAGTAAGGATACTCATATGAGTTTAATGTCATTATTTCAATAGCTTGCTTGTTAGATCTTCCTCACACGAGTCACTGAGTAAGGATACTCATATGAGTTTTATGTCATTATTTTAATAGCTTGCTTGTTAGATCTTCCTCACACGAGTCACTGAGTAAGGATACTTATATGAGTTTTATGTCCTCATTTTCTAAACAATTGCTTGTTAGATCTTCTTCACACGAGTCACTGAGTAAGGATACTCATATGGGTTTTATGTCATCATTTTCTAATAGCTTGCTTGTTAGATCATCCTTACACGAGTCGCTGAGTAAGGATACTCATATGAGTTTAATGTCATTATTTAAATAGCCTGCTTGGTAGATCTTCCTCACATGAGTCACTGAGTAAGGATACTCATATGAGTTTAATGTCATCATTTTCTAAACAATTGCTTGTTAGATCTGCCTCACACGAGGCACTAAGTAAGGATACTCATATGAGTTTAATGTCATCATTTTAATAGCCTGCTTGTTAGATCTTCCTCACACGAGTCACTAAATAAGGATACTCATATGAGTTTAATGTCATCATTTTAATAGCCTGCTTGTTAGATCTTCCTCACACGAGTCAGTGAGTAAGGATACTCATATGAGTTTAATGTCATCATTTTCTAAACAATTGCTTGTTAGATCTTCCTCACACGAGTCACTAAGTAAGGATACTCATATGAGTTTAATGACATCATTTTAATAGCCTGCTTGTTAGATCTTCCTCACACGAGTCACTAAATAAGGATACTCATATGAGTTTAATGTCATCATTTTAATAGCCTGCTTGTTAGATCTTCCTCACACGAGTCAGTGAGTAAGGATACTCATATGAGTTTAATGTCATCATTTTCTAAACAATTGCTTGTTAGATCTTCCTCACACGAGTCACTAAGTAAGGATACTCATATGAGTTTAATGACATCATTTTAATAGCCTGCTTGTTAGATCTTCCTCACACGAGTCACTAAATAAGGATACTCATATGAGTTTAATGTCATCATTTTAATAGCCTGCTTGTTAGATCTTCCTCACACGAGTCAGTGAGTAAGGATACTCATATGAGTTTAATGTCATCATTTTCTAAACAATTGCTTGTTAGATCTTCCTCACACGAGTCACTAAGTAAGGATACTCATATGAGTTTAATGACATCATTTTAATAGCCTGCTTGTTAGATCTTCCTCACACGAGTCACTAAATAAGGATACTCATATGAGTTTAATGTCATCATTTTAATAGCCTGCTTGTTAGATCTTCCTCACACGAGTCAGTGAGTAAGGATACTCATATGAGTTTAATGTCATCATTTTCTAAACAATTGCTTGTTAGATCTTCCTCACACGAGTCACTAAGTAAGGATACTCATATGAGTTTAATGTCATCATTTTAATAGCCTGCTTGTTAGATCTTCCTCACACGAGTCACTAAATAAGGATACTCATATGAGTTTAATGTCATCATTTTAATAGCCTGCTTGTTAGATCTTCCTCACACGAGTCACTAAATAAGGATACTCATATGAGTTTAATGTCATCATTTTAATAGCCTGCTTGTTAGATCTTCCTCACACGAGTCAGTGAGTAAGGATACTCATATGAGTTTAATGTCATCATTTTCTAAACAATTGCTTGTTAGATCTTCCTCACACGAGTCACTAAGTAAGGATACTCATATGAGTTTAATGACATCATTTTAATAGCCTGCTTGTTAGATCTTCCTCACACGAGTCACTAAATAAGGATACTCATATGAGTTTAATGTCATCATTTTAATAGCCTGCTTGTTAGATCTTCCTCACACGAGTCAGTGAGTAAGGATACTCATATGAGTTTAATGTCATCATTTTCTAAACAATTGCTTGTTAGATCTTCCTCACACGAGTCACTAAGTAAGGATACTCATATGAGTTTAATGTCATCATTTTAATAGCCTGCTTGTTAGATCTTCCTCACACGAGTCACTAAATAAGGATACTCATATGAGTTTAATGTCATCATTTTAATAGCCTGCTTGTTAGATCTTCCTCACACGAGTCAGTGAGTAAGGATACTCATATGAGTTTAATGTCATCATTTTCTAAACAATTGCTTGTTAGATCTTCCTCACACGAGTCACTAAGTAAGGATACTCATATGAGTTTAATGTCATCATTTTAATAGCCTGCTTGTTAGATCTTCCTCACACGAGTCACTAAATAAGGATACTCATATGAGTTTAATGTCATCATTTTAATAGCCTGCTTGTTAGATCTTCCTCACACGAGTCAGTGAGTAAGGATACTCATATGAGTTTAATGTCATCATTTTCTAAACAATTGCTTGTTAGATCTTCCTCACACGAGTCACTAAGTAAGGATACTCATATGAGTTTAATGACATCATTTTAATAGCCTGCTTGTTAGATCTTCCTCACACGAGTCACTAAATAAGGATACTCATATGAGTTTAATGTCATCATTTTAATAGCCTGCTTGTTAGATCTTCCTCACACGAGTCAGTGAGTAAGGATACTCATATGAGTTTAATGTCATCATTTTCTAAACAATTGCTTGTTAGATCTTCCTCACACGAGTCACTAAGTAAGGATACTCATATGAGTTTAATGACATCATTTTAATAGCCTGCTTGTTAGATCTTCCTCACACGAGTCACTAAATAAGGATACTCATATGAGTTTAATGTCATCATTTTAATAGTCTGCTTGTTAGATCTTCCTCACACGAGTGAGTGAGTAAGGATACTCGTATGAGTTTAATGTCATCATTTTCTAAACAATTGCTTGTTAGATCTTCCTTACACGAGTCACTAAGTAAGGATACTCATATGAGTTTAATGACATCATTTTAATAGCCTGTTTGTTAGATCTTCCTCACACGAGTCACTGAGTAAGGCTACTTATATGAGTTTAATGTCATCATTTTTCTAAACAATTGCTTGTTGGATCTTCCTCACACGAGTCACTGAGTAAGGATACTCATGAGTTTAATGTCATTTTTCTTAATAGCCTGTTTGTTAGATCTTCCTCACACGAGTCACTGAATTTGGAAATTGTTGTAAGATTAATGTAATTATTTTTAATATCCTCCTTGTTAGATCATTTTAATAGTTAACCTGCCAGAACAGCCTCACACGAGTCACATAATTCTGGGATACTGCTCATATTACATGTACTTCCGGTGCTCGTAATGCTCGACTCGTGTGAATACTCCCGGTTGAAAAAACTCTCGGTTTTTTTAAAACAAATTTACGTTGTTTGAATTTTGCTCATAATCCTTTAGAATTAATAGCCCCAAATACCTCTCAATATTATAATGATAGTAATATAGCGCTATAGTATAATGCAACATATCAAAAACTTATCACGCATCAAAACAATTTCTCTGTAGTTTATACCTGACTCTAAGTTAAACTATGCACTCTGTTACACATGTTGATTGTCAAACCGCTATGACATTAATGGCCAGGGCCGTACATGTAATAGTCTATATACAAAACATCTGTCTATTGTAAGTGAACTGTAAATACACATATACACAGATATCGCTTGTATGAATGTACAAACAAACATTATTGCACTGGAATTTTGAAGAGCACTTGAAAAAGCAGAGATAAGGTAAATATTAAACATTTTATATCAAAATCACAAAATCAATTCATTTGGTTAGACGACATAGAACAAAATTAGTTAAATAAACATTTTGAATTGAATAAATCGATTTCACAAACAGTGTATTAATACGGTATGTCTCCGATACATTACGGTATGTCTCCGATACATTACGGTATGTCTCCGATACATTACGGTATGTCTCCGATACATTACGGTATGTCTCCGATACATTACGGTATGTCTCCGATACATTACGGTATGTCTCCGATACATTACGGTATGTCTCCGATACATTACGGTATGTCTCCGATACATTACGGTATGTCTCCGATACATTACGGTATGTCTCCGATACATTACGGTATGTCTCCGATACATTACGGTATGTCTCCGATTCATTACGGTATGTCTCCGATACATTACGGTATGTCTCCGATACATTACGGTATGTCTCCGATACATTACGGTATGTCTCCGATACATTACGGTATGTCTCCGATACATTACGGTATGTCTCCGATACATTACGGTATGTCTCCGATACATTACGGTATGTCTCCGATACATTACGGTATGTCTCCGATACATTACGGTATGTCTCCGATACATTACGGTATGTCTCCGATACATTACGGTATGTCTCCGATACATTACGGTATGTCTCCGATACATTACGGTATGTCTCCGATACATTACGGTATGTCTCCGATACATTACGGTATGTCTCCGATACATTACGGTATGTCTCCGATACATTACGGTATGTCTCCGATACATTACGGTATGTCTCCGATACATACCTTTAAACCCCATTTATATCAACGATATCGAAGGATTGACTAACATTATAAGTAGCTCTAGTGCGAAAACCATTTTTTTCAAACAAATAAATCCTTATTTAACATTTAATGGTCGTTTACAAATATTTTCCATTTCATAAAGAAAACATTAAATATATGCTACAATCCTACTTGATAAATGTCTTGTTATTTACTTAGATCATTTTCCATGTAGCAATTTAACTCGTGTGGTAAATCGTTTACTTGATAAATGCATTAATAACGAGCAGACATCTCCACATGGGGCAATAGAAGAGTTGACGCTGATCTATAGGTTTGTTATCGTTGTTAAGCTATCTTGATATTTACTAAAACAAAATAAAAAATAAAAAATAAAAAATCTCTCTTATGTTCACGAACATATCTTATTAAAACCGACATTTACCGCATGCAGTGGTTAGATTTAGTTATTTTCAGGCAAGGATAAATGTAATGTTAGCATGCTTTTAACTTGAGTTTTATAAGAACCGCACATATGACATTTGATTAATTGCATTTTGTAGCAAGAATAATCCTGTGTTCTTGAAATTTCCCGTTCAGATACGATTTTAACATTCATTTCTACCCAGCCAACAATAGAGATATGTTTATTTTCTTAAGGAAAATGGATTAGTGTAGCGTAATGTTCTATTACAGCTTTACAATACCTGTAGCCACTGTATCTACCTGGCTTTAATGAGATATGTCGCCGATACCTACATGCATATACAGGTATATTTATCCTTGGGATCAATAATGCACCTTTGTGTCTACGCTATCAGACATATCAAGAAGCATAGTATGTACAACATAATTGCATTTTTCTGTTTCAGAAAAAAACCTAATTACTATTTTTCAAAAATCAGAAAGTTGCTTTAGTTTGTGAGTGTGTAAGATCTGTGATGAGGTGTTATAAATGTACCACAAGGAACATGGCTACTCACTTATTAGACATATAAACAATGTTATGGTAAGTACTTAACCCTCCTACATATAGAAAAGGCTTCAGTTGTTTAGAGCTGAGTATCCTTACCAGGCATCACTTCACGTTTTAAATCATTACTGATAACAATGGGTTGTTTTGGTGGGGTTTTTTTAAAATATAGTTTACGTGTGTTACCGTCATTTAATTCGATTGACACTTTTCAGTTTGATAATAATTTTTATATTTCTTTTTCGTAAATGGATAATGAAAACTCCATAATATCACAGTTAAGTCACTCAGGTATACAACAACAGGTACCTTGTTATTATATGGAACTGGTATGGCTATATTAGCGTCTGTTAGAAGTGGTAAGGGCTCCATTACAGTAGTTTCACTTACAAACAAAGAATGTCGATACATAGTGTTCCTAATTATACACTGTGCAATTATTTTTTTCAGTGTTATAAAAATACATCATTTGTTCCGACGCAATACATGACTCGACTTATTCACATCGACACATGCAATCAGAGCATGTTGCATATACAATATATGTTTAAATGTTCTAATGGTATTCTAAATACAATTTTGAGTACTTTATAATATGTTTTCTAATGTGATTTTAATATCCAAATGTTGGGTTTTAGATTTTTGTATTAGAGATAATTTCTAACATTGAATATGAACTAGGATGTGAAATGTAACTGTTCGGGTGTATTGGTGTCAATGACAGGTTTTATCATTAAATGCATGGCATCTCGTGTATGCTTATGGGTCTATTATCAGAGTTCACATCGCGGTCATTAGTCTAGTATCTGATCAAGTACTAAATAACGAGTGTGCGTAGTAAGAACTACACATTTTCCCACTAAATGAGACGCTGACACGACTGTGTATAACACCTGGTTTAGAACAAACCAAACATTGTATCTCTAGTTAGTTTACTATTAATAAAATAGTCACGCTTTTATAACAGAACAAACGCACACCCTATGCCAATTCTAATGCTAACACAAATCATGGTATACTTATAGCGGTACGGTACGCTCTCATCACGGAGTATGGGTATTCATCTCTCTGGGCGGTGTATTGGTTGGCCAGTTTTCTATGCGAGATCATGTTTGTTACATTAGGCTTAAAACGTGGAGGACTGAATACAGCCTGGTACTGCTCTATCAGATACCTAGCGTACATTGTTAGACGCAATATTGTGTCTTTTCGGGGGTATTAGAATGAGATTACGACTTAATCGGAGGGGTGGGACATCATCCTGAATACCGACATGTAACCAGGGGGATGGCACAGCTATCTAATTTCGGGTTATTGAATAGATATTTATCGGCGGAACATGTTATAGGCAATAGCTCATCTTGTATGTAGCTAAAACGGATTTTTGGTATATATCCAGGCCGTCTCAATGTGATCTTTGGGGTGATATCCTCTGAATATGTAGACGGAATAGAAACGACAGGGAGGGAACTAATATATAGCTCAATACCCTAATGCCACAAACACGTCAGTAAATAGTTAACTATTCATAGAGCGGTAAACAAGTAATCCAGTTGCATGACATCACGATGTAACCGGAGGGGAGGGACCTACTGATTGCCTGGATATAATGAACACATTACATCATACTTTGTTTACTTATTTTAGATTGGACAGTGGTTGACATGCACCATGCTTCCAACGAGCGCGTGCCTGTGATTGACAAGTCACAGTACCAAAGCCAAACATGCAGACTGCCTAAAACGCAATATGAACTGTTTATGTACGTGTTGTCAGGGATATACTTGTAACACGTGATTGCAAGGATATATATATAATCAAGTTCACGACTTAGTGCATCCTTGAGCCCTGAACCATCATTGCCCTTGGTGGATTTCTGGCACGATGGAGGACGCAATCTCATTACACTATCTCTTAGTCGGCATTGTGCTGTTGGCTGTGACGTCACAAGGATTCTCCAAATCGGTAAGTTGGCATTATATTCTTATGTTTTTATTGTTGTGAAATTAACTGCTTAACTATTATGATAACACTAAGTTCAGCTAATGCATATCAGAGAAGCAACTTAAGCAATACTGGAATATTGAGATTATATCAGAACAGTTAACGACTGACTTGTTCGGGAACAGATTTGATGATAGAGGTTAAACGTTTCATAATGTCTGAAGCTAAGTGCCTTTCTATGCTTGTATATGTTCTATCGATCTAAGACAATTTGTTGGTGAATGAGTCGCAGTAGGTACATCTGATACAATACAGACGAGAACGCATAGTTCTTTGTCCACAGTAGTTCCAATGATGACCATGATGACAGAGAAAAAACCCAACCAGCGTACATTGTAATTATTGTAAAAAATATTACTTTATCAGTCAGCAGTATAATGAGACAGAAACACAACAGAGAATGTGCATTACATGATTGGGAAAGAACAATTATATCTCATTTTAACTTATAAAGTTACGTAGATAATCTACATTATTATTATTCTTGTATTATTCTTAACNCGATCACATTATACTGACAACGGGCGAACCGGTCGTCCCACTCCTAAATTGCTGAGCGTTAAGCAGGAGTAGCAACTACCATTTTTACAGACTCTGGTATGTCTCTGCCAGGGGTCAGAACCCAAAGCCTTCATCACAGGGTCGAACGCTCATCTAAAGGCCAAAAATGAGGCATTGCCAATGGAGACATAAGTAAGAAGAAAGTTGTTTAGAAAGAAGAGAAAAGTTAAGATCCCAAATTTAGTCGCCTCTTACGATCATGCAATGGGGGAAGCAGGTACAATTCTTACGCCCTACCTGCGGAGACGTAATAAGACTTAGGGACGTTTCAGAGAGAATAGTACTTTGATGCATTCAAAACATTATTCACAATATTCATCGGTATGAGGATGACAAATATGTTTCGGGCAAACACGTTTAAAACAAATTATTGACATCGAAATTATGGAGGGTAACTTTTTTGTTTGTTTTTGCGCAGTTCATGATGATTCCCGTCTTATTTTTAATGTTTCATAAGCTCCTTTCGCTCTATTCCTGCATCGCCTTTTAAGTATGGTTTTGTTTGTTAAATATGTGATTTGTTGTACGGGAGAATTGCGAGAAATGACAAAAAATGTTTTGCTATTTGTAAATATTTCATGGTCATTTTCCTTTCCTTATCCGTGTTAATTTCCTACATAAATCATCTGTCATATTTCTTGTTACATTTTCGAAACAATATTTGTGCAAAGATATTTTGTTTGTGATTTACAATAAAGTTCAGCTATTATCACTTATTGATCCTCGCACATCATGGATTATAAGTGTTTAATTTAGGTAAGGATGTGCTCTAAATTGAAAAGGGCAAAAAGTGTGAATACAGAGGGCGATACCAATCATTGTGACGTCACCACAAGTTCTCTTAATAATTATAACTTGATTTATTCTTTATAGTATATAACCTGTAAAACGTTATATTTCATTTCCTGTGAAAAGTTGATGCTGGATATTGTGTGCCACACACCACATTTTACAATATATAAACTTAATGATTCGGAAAGCAAAAAAAGGTTGGAACATCTGGGTCTCAGATCTTTCCCGACCCACTTAAAAGTCGTTTATCGCATTTACGAAACAAATATTATCTTCACAGGTTAATAAGTGATTTTAAATAGTTTCAAATTGTGTTCCGTGTGACATCAACACATTTATAATGTGTTTTAAATTTCAATTATGTTTCATGTAAACCAGTCTCTGACGGGCTCTTACATTAATGATCTACAACAGTTTTGGTTAATTTAACGGTTATGGGTATAAAATGGTGAAATATTGCTCACTTATGAGAAATTCATAATGTATACAGGTGAACTTAATTAGAATCATAAGGATATTACGGTTATAAGCATGGTAAGGCAAGTGTGGAGTACATTCTTTTCAATGAAATGTTTTACCAGAAAAACAGGTGTTGAAATATGTTATTTAAGTTCTTTATCTTTAATTTGGGAGTAATTAAAAGTAAAAAAATTCATGAAATGTTCTCTACATTATAGTGGAATAACCTTACGCTTTTTCATTTGTTTTTTCTATATACAATAAAATGTAGTTCATCCAGATCAAAGCTACACGTACACATCACAACCTTCTTCAAAGAAATGATGTATATATCGATTTTATATAAAATGATGTAAGTAGATATGGCATGTTTATTGTCAGTGCGAGTCCAGTGCTGTTCAAATCAGTATGGCTTAATGTGACGTAATGGTCATTGCCGATTATGCCATCCATATGCCTAAGTGAGACAAGATTGTTCCTCATGCCTCTCTACATATCGTTGCACTGTGAATCATTTTTAATAAAAAAAATATACAAATTGGGTCCAACGTACGTATTCTGGATAATACGAAGCTTTTTGTATGTGGTTTTGTACAACAAGTGTTTCATTTTGATTTGCTGATGGCAAAAAGGTATGGATACCAGATTACCTGTCAACAGGTTGACGTTATCATCTTGACAGGGGAAAATGCAATTTAAAGTCAGCATTTAGGAAAATAATAGAAAAGTACTTTAAAGTATCACAAAAAAGGAGATTATGTCAACAACATATCAGATATGCAACGTTATTCGATATTAACTTTTTTCAGAAACTATCTAAATGCAAATAATCTATCTCCATAAAAACGCAGCCAGATCTACTCTCTTTGTACTTTAATTTTGAAGTTAGAACCACATGGTCGTATGATAAAAGTGTACTTGTGGTCAGAAAGGAGAATGTAACATCATCATAACAGGTCATAATCTGTTTATTTAGTTGCTGACGTCATGAGGTTACACAATAGCATTATGTCACTATTTCAATGTCATTTTATGACTATGACATTATTTAACTATGACCTTACCATGTCATAATAGGCCTATGACAATCTATCTACGATCCCTTGATTATGTATTTAGTTTTTGAGAAGATAATACTGCACTCTATCTTCTTCCATGTGCCGCCTGTTAAGGAAACGGCGACGAGCTCATTATCCAGAGAAAAAATATTATACATATAAAAGGCAGTTGTCACTGCCCGATCACGAATGTTTTTATGAGTATCTTCGGATTCCTCACTCATTAAGACACCCTGTGCACTCCCATCGGTGCCAACAAGAGTGTCTAATATAAGTTGAAAAGAACTTATTTGATAGTACCAATGTCAACTACCCATGCCATTTATGCTGTTCACTATTCAAACGAAATGTAACATAAAAAACAGAATGCAACACGTTACTGTTACTAAAGAATAAAACCCATGTAAGTTGAGAGCAGTTAGGTCAAAATAGCCAAGGTTTCCTATGGTACTGAGTAGCCATATTTGATAAATTCATTCTGGTCGACGAGTTAAAGAATTTACGTCTAAAAGACAAACTGTGAATTGATGTACGTAAATGTTAAACAGGACAACCAGATGTTTTTAGGACAATTATCAGAAATACAATTGTCCTCATTTTACATTCCTCTGACCTATAGTTGTCATTACTAGTTCTTTAATGGATTTGGTTGGATTAGTCATTTATGGCATGATTGCCAATTAAGCTTGCAACAGTTGGATGAATTGTAATTGAAAATGAGACAAAAACACTTTTCCAATTTTTGAAAGGGCAGTGAATTAGCATAATGACATATTCTACTTTAAGCACAAAATGTTTCTTCATCTATCACATACAATATGCATGATTTTTTCATTTTAAAGCTAAGTAGTCTGCCTTCTAAAATAGTTCCCAACATGCATGATGTCAAAAACTTGTTATGTTCATAGATATCTTTGGAACATTTGCTGGTGTAGAATGTCGGCCTTCTAATTAGTTTTAATCAATATTCCTGCAAAAGATATGTTCTGGGGAATAAAGACAATAATCCGAGACACATTGCATAATCTCTGATAATAGAAAGGCTAGTTCATATGGTGCAAACCTAATACCTGTAACGTTGATCCCTTAATACAGGTATTTAGTTATTCTTAATTGGATCTAGCGTCTTGTACAGGAAAGATAATTAGACGCAGTAGGTTACAGTGCGTGTCTTGTGACAGTTAGCCAAATGTTTTAGACCAAAATCCTCGACCGATATGATACACTATACTTTTTGTCGGAGGTCAATTCTTGAAGTTAATAGCAAGGCTAATACCCGATTGTCTGCAAATATAATCACAATCATTCCCTTATGTATAATTCGATATTATGATCAATATAAATAAAGTATCCGATATATAGATACAAGCCTTTCTTAAAAGCGAATAAATGAAAAACCTTTATTAAAAGCGAATAAATAACACAAAAACGCAAGTGACAATGGTAGACAATTCTATGACTCGTGCCCAAACTGGGCCTCTATCTCACGACCTACGGCACCAAATTGCCTAGCCTAGCTCCCACCACTTCAACACCTCACATTCTTTATATAAATAAGTAGCTTCAGTATTAACAGAATGTATAACCAATTGAAAACTATGTGTCTTATACTTTCGTATACCATTCAGATGGCGAGTCAGTTGGTTACTTTACTTTAATATTCGCCATTTATCTGACACAGAGGCTAACTTCATCGTTTCACCAGCGTTGCCGTTATTGACTGGGGATAAAAGTCCCTACAGCAGATATCAATATTTAAAATCATCCATGGAACAGCTCACCGAATTGAGGCCTTTAAATTACCCGATAGGTTGGTATGGCCCATATTTCCATTCCTTGATTAATCAAGGAGAAAGAATATGGGATACAGACAGTATTAATCAATAGTACCAATACACACATGACATCGACCTTGATTCACTTGGATATAAATGACTAAGAGTATATACTACGTGGAAGGAAAACATTAATTGTGATGTTAATGCTGAGGTATAATATCGCTCATGCTTGAAAGAAACAGTTTAAGAAAATATTTCAGTTCTGCCAGCCCGTTGTAAAATCTCATGCCCATTTTGATCTCTCTGATTATTTGTTTGCAGTGCCATGATTTGCTGGTAAGAAATATTTTTAGCTTGCGTTTCATTAAATCATGAGGAAATTTGTACCTAAAGTCATGATATAAAACGTAAAAATGAATAAACACTACATCAAGAATTAAGGACAATTGTGTAAGTTAAAATGTCACACATTTTGGAAAAGAGAATTGCGAATTCTCTCAGCTGCTTGTTGAATATTTTGCAATAGCTGCCAACATTCGACGCAGACGACAGTAGAACCAGATTCGGAACAGCCAAACTACATCAACTGATGCTGGTCCGCGCGGATCATTGGTAATGGACATGAGATTGAGAGAGAAACTGACCAGCAGGCCGTGCTTGGATATGGCAACAAAAACACGTGAACGAAGTTACTATTATCAGGAACAAACATTTTTTTGGAAACTAAATAAAAAGCGAACACTTCTGTATAAAGTATTAAGTATAAAGTGCAGTTGCAATTGATTAAAAAGCAATTGTGGACAATATGTCATGAATCGTCAATATTGGAACAATCAAAATGGACATTTCGAAATATGCAGTAGCTGCTGCTTTCTAGATGTTTTTACTTGTGACTTTAAAATACAATGCTTGTACTGGGTAAATTAAATTTGTTAGTGGTCGGTTTTGCAGTGGATAGCGGTCTCGCCTTCCACCAAGACGGTTTTCTCCGGATACTCCGGTTACCTTCCACATGAACATTCCCTGCGCGCACCTATTTGGACCTTCAAAAGTAATCAATTTAAGTTGTCCTAACTTGCTTCATAAGTGTTGTTAAATATAGTTTCTTTAAGGATAAAAAGTTATTTACAGATAAAATATCTTTGACACTTGGGGCTTATATCACAAAATACAAATGATGTTGGGAAAATATGACAATTTAACATTCTACAGGAAAGAAAGAATAGAGTCTTAAACTGTGACTCATATATGTAAGATGATACAAGCTGTGGGGTTAGGCTGAAATCGCCTATCATTTACTGTCCTGCAGTCCATATACTTACGTAATAAAACACAACAATGGACTTCAGGCAGAGTTAGTATGATAACCGGGTGGTACAGACAACCCGTCGAACGCCCACTAACGTCGGGTTCCTGTTACAAAGCTTGACATGTACATATCGTTTTTCTTTTGTATCGTTTCAAATACATTTAAAAAAAAAAAAAAACGTAAACACATTTAAAAAAATCAACCAGTGATTTTATCAGATAAAAAAATAAAGCAATAAAGTATGATTAACTAAGGAAGTGAGTTCACTTTCATGTTTGTGTTTATATAAATATGATCTGACTACAATTATTGAGGTTATGGGTTGGACACACGTATTTGTTAATATTATGCACCTTTAGCTATCATGATGATGAAAAGCAATATTGTACCCAAACACAGAAACATGATACCCTTGGGAAGAGACCGGGGTGAGTTCAGGTTATGGTACCAAAGTCTAATGAACTTTAATTAGAATACAGCCTCAATCTGAGTCGGGTCTATTTTACAACTCATGGACTGACAACAGTGCGGTTGATTCCTTCTGAGAATTGTTCTTTAGCAAACAAATGCTTCAAAGTTCTAAAATTGATTGTTATGAATTTCCTATTTACCTATTTACAAACTGAATAACGATGATCCAGTTGCAAAATACTTTAATGAACAAATAAATGCGTGTAATTATCCTAAAACCCAGGTTTAACGCACATTATTTTTACAGTGTTTTTATTGATGACGTAACCAATGTTTTTATTACGTAACTGTTGATGGTGTCAGGTTAATAACGGCGAATAATAAACATCTGTCCGACTGAAGGAGCCCAAGAAGGCAGAAAGGCTTAGCAGTCAGTCATGTATGCTTCTTATTTTATATTATATTTTCCATTGCAAGAACTTGTTGCATTATTATCTACTATTAAGTAATTATGAGCAGCACCCTAGAGCTTTCATCGCTTCTGATGTTTATTCTGAAGAGGACAAAGCGCTAGGGAGCTGCTCACAACATCTTTGTGTCTCTGTTCTATATAATTATCATGTTAATAATATGTTTGCTATCTGGTTATGTTATGTTACTAACTTGTTTTCACATGTTTTCTATGTAATTTTTATATGTTACTCACCTATTTGTTACATGCTTGTTATGTTGTTATGGAATGCTAATGACCTGGTTGATACTTGTTTCTATCTGGTTGTGATATGTTATCGACCTGTTTTTAACTGATCAAGATATATTACTTATTTGTTACTGACCTGTTTGTTACCTGGTTAGGATATGTTACTCATTTGTTATTGACCTGTTTGTGACCTGTTTGTAACCTGGTTAGGATATGCTACTTATTTGTTACTGACCTGTTTATTACCTGGTTAGGATATGTTACTTATTTGTTACTGACCTGTTTGTGACCTGTTTGTTACATGCTTGTTATGTTGTTGTGGAATGCTAATGACCTGGTTGTTACTTGTTTCTATCTTGTTGTGATATGTCACCGACCTGTTTATACCTGGTTAGGATATATTACTTATTTGTTACTGACCTGTTTGTAACCTGGTTAGGATATGTTACCTTTTTTGTTACTGACCTGTTTGTTACCTGGTTAGGATATGTTACTTATTTGTTACTGACCTGTTTGTGACCTGTTTGTTACATGTTTTTATGTGCTGTGGAATGCTAATGACCTGGTTGATACTTGTTTTGATCTGGTTGTGATATGTTACCGACCTGTTTTTACCTTATTAGGATATGTTACTTATTAGTTACTGACCTGTTACTGACCTGTTTGTTACCTGGTTAGGATATGTTACTTATTTGTTATTGACCTGTTTGTGACCTGTTTGTAACCTGGTTAGGATATATTACTTCATTGTTACTGACCTGTTTGTTACCTGGTTAGGACATGTTACTCATTTGTTATTGACCTGTTTGTGACCTGTTTTTAACCTTGTTAGGATATGTTACTTATTTGTTACTGACCTGTTTGTGACCTGTTTGTTACTTGTTTTTTATGTTGCTGTGGAATGCTAATGACCTGGTTGATACTTGTTTCTCTCTGGTTGTGATATGTTACCGACCTGTTTTTACCTAATTTGGATATGTTACTTATTTGTTACTGACCTGTTTGTTACCTGGTTTAGAAAATGGTACTTATTTGTTACTGACCTGTTACTGACCTGTTTGTTACCTGGGTTGGATATGTTACTTATTTGTTATTGAATTGTTTGTGACCTGTTTGTAACCTGGTAAGGATATGTTACTTATTTGTTACTGACCTGTTTGTGACCTGTTTGTTACTTGTTTTTTATATTGCTGTGGAATGCTAATGAACCTGGTTGATACTTGTTTCTCTCTGGTTGTGATATGTTACCGACCTGTTTTTACCTGATTTGGATATGTTACTTATTTGTTACTGACCTGTTTGTTACCTGGTTAGAAAAAGGTACTTATTTGTTACTGACCTGTTACTGACCTGTTTGTTACCTGATTTGGATATGTTACTTATTTGTTACTGACCTGTTTGTTACCTGGTTAGAAAAAGGTACTTATTTGTTACTGACCTGTTACTGACCTGTTACTGACCTGTTTGTAACTGGTTAGGATATGTTACTTATTTGTTACTGACCTGTTTGTTACCTGGTTAGAATATGTTACTTATTTGTTACTGACCTGTTTGTAACCTGGTTAGGATATGTTACTTATTTGTTACTGACCTGTTTGTGACCTTTTTGTTACATGTTTTTTATGTTGCTGTGGAATGCTAATGACCTGGTTCATACTTGTTTCTATCTGGTTGTAATATGTTATCGACCTGTTTGTTATCTGGTTAGGATATGTTACTTATTTGTTATTGACCTGTTTGTGACCTGTTTGTTACCTGGTTAGGATATGTTACTTATTTGTTACCGACCTGTTTGTGACCTGTTTGTTACTTGTTTGTAATCTGGTCATCAAATGTTACTGACCTGTCTGGACCTGTTTGTTACTTGTTTGTAATCTGGTTATCAAATGTTACCGACTTGTTTGTGACCTTTTCGTTACCTGGTTTTGAAATGTTACCAATTTGTTTGGACCTGGTTGTTACCTGGTTTTGAAATGTTTCTGACTTGTTTGTGACCTGTTTGGTACCTGGTTTTGAAATGTTGCAAACCTGTTTGTGACCTGTTTGTTACCTGGTTTTGAAATGTCACTGACTTATTTGTGACCTGTTTGTTACCTGGTTTTGAAATGTTACTCACTTGTTTGTGACCTGGTTGTTACCTGGTATTGAAATGTTACTGACTTGTTTGTGAACTGTTTGTTACCTGGTTTTGAAATGTTACTGACTTGTTTGTGACCTGGTTGTTACCTGGTATTGAAATGTTACTGACTTGTTTGTGACCTGTTTGTTACCTGGTTTTGAAATGTTACAAACCTGTTTGTGACCTGTTTGTTACCTGGCTATCAAATGTTACTGACTTGTTTGTGACCTTATCGTTACTTGGTTTTGAAATGTTACTGACTTGTTTGTGACCTTTTCGTTACTTGGTTTTGAAATGTTACTGACTTGTTTGTGACCTTTTCGTTAAGTGGTTTTGAAATGTTACTGACTTGTTTGTGACCTTTTTGATATGTAATTGTAATTAAGTCTGAAACAACAACTTTAACATTAAACTTAATGTTAAAAGTACGTATGGCTATTTAATTGATGTGTTTAAATAAACTCCATTCATAACAATGGAACATGAGAAAGAACTTCAGGACAACTATTCAAGGAGGTGATTAGTTAATACAAATGACTGGAAAAATCTTGAATTAATTATTTAAACATTCACTTTACATGGTCGTAATTTAATAGCAAATATTGACGTATAACTTAGCTTTGGGAATTAAAAAAATATTAGAATGTTTCCACACAGCGATCAGAATACATTTAGTGTGGGATCGGGCAGACATGTATGTCTAGCATTACACTAATCTTCTTACTGTGAATCGGTTAGAGTTCGGATCACAAACATTTACACAAAAACTGGGTATTTGTCGATGCAAACAATTGCAACGCTACATTTAAAAACATATCATAAATCTTTACAAATTGGCGACATATGACAGCCGTACCAGGAGATCCTTCAGTACAATAGAATATTGACATAGGGCTCTACGTAATGAAATGCTGTAACAAAGAAAGATGTTCTTTTTATCATTTAAGACAGCTTACACGACAGGTATTTTATGACCATATTCTATAAATGACTTTCACTTCTTTGAACTGTTATCTGGTACAATGTACAGTGTTATAATGTTGGTCGTGTCATTTGTCCCTATTGAAGATTTCACTCACTCAGATTAGCATGGGTGCTTCATTGACTTGAATGCTTGCCCCTATGATAATTTGTTTCTGTACTAAGACCCTGAAATGCTACGTTACATAACGCTGTGCATGATTATCATCGATTCACATTTCCCAGTGTTAACAGGCGTTAAGATCGTGACGCTTCAATTCTTTACATGGGAAATGTTCATTTAAATAGATTCGCCAATACCTCTACAACTGTGTTTGATTATAGCTAAGATGATGATAATTTCACAACCGAACAAAATGAGAAGTCCTTTTAAAAAGTTTAAATTAGATTTTATGTAAGCTTAGAAAATCTGGGCCTTAATATTGGCATTCTTGCTCCATATCCCTGGTACCAATTACTGACCTTCACGTAAAAATAAATCGCTCGGCGTTTATTGTAGACAATTCTATTGAATTCCATCACGTGTTTCTGACTCTGTTAATTTATAATTATACTTAAGATCACGACACAGATATATTTAAAGTCGCTGTACAGAGAATGTAATCAGTGTTATGGAGAAAATAGTATTTCATCTAACCAAAAAATGTAACATTTTACATGGTACATTTATCTATAGCAATTAATATTTGGATGATATTTAAATATCAAAACTTAGGAGTGAACAAGTCAAACCAAATCTAATTACAATAGGAGTAATTATTATAATCAATATCTCATTATATATCATTTATGTAATTAACGCTATGACAATTATTCACTTTTTATTTTCTGTTTAACTGAAATCGTTGACTTACTTCTGCTCACATATGATCAGATAATTTAAAGTTATTATATATTGTAAATATTCACATCACACCAATTAAAAAAAGAAATCATATCTAACGTAATTAAAAACAAGAATTCCCTTAAATCTGTCACCGGGCATACAACTATAGCAGCCAATGAATTTCACGTAAAATTTACCTTAGTGTAAGGTAGCTTTCTTAGTGTAAACTGGCTTTTTCATTAACGCGTTAATACACTGGGACTCGATAAATAGTTCAGCAACATCTAACTGGATCAGTGACTGGTTTGGCCCCCCATCCATTACTGATACTGTAATGCAAAACTAGTGAAGCTTTAACCATCCCGAAACATTTAAAGGAATCAAATGGAAATTCTTACGATATTGCAGAACAGCTTTTTTGTACATTAAAAATAACTGTGATAATAAATTGCAAAACAAATAAAATATGAAGGTATCAATAACCATTAAATAAAATAAAAATGAATACTGATATTAGCTCTGATAAATTATGTTACATAGCCGTGATAGATAGATTTAGATAATAAATAAACAACAAAAAAATATTTCATTACTGATATTCCATGTTGGAAACACAATTTTAATAGACACTGAATACCAATATTTTAATATTATAGTCAATAAAGTGCAATTAGATGAATTAGTCATCGATCATAACCATGTCCAAAACATTTAAAGGTTTGGTGCCTAGTCATTACCAAGTATGTAGCCATGTACACAACGCCCTACATTACATGTTTTGTGTAATTACGTTTGATGTTTTCAAAATAAAGATGTTTTTAAATTTAAAATTGAGGTTTAAAATGATTGATAAGGCGGTATTTATGGAAACGTCTGATACATTATGTTGTAACATTCAATTAAGGAATCATGGTTACCCAGAAGATTGATTTAACACGACCACAATCCAAGCCACATAATCTACATAATTCATTCAATCAATTTCAATAAAACACATAGACGAATATGTTTAATGCGTGCTAATGAGGATAAACTGATATTCATCGGCATTTAATTAACATGGGACATTTAATCTCATTTCCAACGTAACCTTCAGGCAATATACCTTACAATTGTATGGCGTTAAATGTGTCAATACATTTTGTACAAACACATGCGCGAGGTCTAATTGGTGGCGAAGGTGAGTTATAGGTAATATAGTTGGTAGAAACTAAAAGGTAAACATAAATCCCTCATTCGTATATTCCCAAATCTTTATTGACACTGAACCATAATAATGGAGATTTAAGATTTCCGAATCAAATTTAATGAATTATTACTATAACAAAGGCTTTCAGAATGATGTGAATGATTTCCGGATATGTGTGTTTGGGTGGCGCAGTTGATAGCGCACTAACATTTCTACACAACGGCCGAGGTTCGACTCCCTGATCGGAAGAGAAAATGTACTCGGTCACCTGCTCGGTCATCAAAACTGATTAATGAATTAAAAAAACTTATATCATTAATGTTGTACAAACTCATAAACACGGTATTTCATTTGCGGATTAACAGAGTCAAGCTTTATAGTGTACGATTCGCATTTGCACTTTGTATGGTCCGAATTTGTTAGGTGTCTCTGCTTAAGGTTCGGTTTCGTGAGGTCCCGCTGTATAGCTGTTACTTTAAAATTACTTCAAGGATTACTCCCAAACCCATTTACCTTCATCTGGTGGGGGGGAAACCTGAGCAGGTGCACGTCGTAAACAAGGGTTAGACATAAAAGGAGATGAGATGTTGAAGATGTCATAGGTAAAACTATCACGTCACCATCGAGCGTTGTATTAACAAAAACCTGGTCGTTTACGATGCTTGTGACAACGCTATTGCTGCTTGAGTGACCACCAAAGGGTATCGAGTTTTCTCATATCTGTAGGCGTGGCAACACTATTTCTAATTTGTCACGATAAACGTTCATTATATCCAGTCCGAACCTTTAACATTTCATGTGTTATCAAGTTTTGGCTTGCATTTATTGATTACTTATTAAATTATTTACCCGATATTGATGTAGACCAACAATATTTTTTGTCAATAACTGACAATAAAAATAACTTTGATGTGGATTATTTACGAGAGAAGGAACCTATTCATCAATTTTTGGCTTTCATTTATTGATTACTTATTAAATTATTTACCCGATGTTGATTAAGACCACAACTATTTTTTGTCAAGGACTGGCACTGAAAATAACTTTGATGTGATTATTTACGAGAGAAAGCACTTATTCGCGAAGCTATGTAAGTGATACCTTGACTAAGATGTCAGTCTGACATTTACACTTCTATGTTAAAACATCTGGAAAACAGTGTGTAACCTGGTCCTTACTCATTAATGACACAAGATTGTATTTAAATAAATTACGTAAGACAGAGGTAAACCTGCAAACAAATTGTTCTCTCCTTGATTTCACGGGAGTACAGCATGCTGTTTGCCACATGTAGGGGACGATATTTTACCTCTTGTTACTTATTGTTTTTTACGATGAATTCACTAATAATTTTATTGTATTTTCAGTTTCATTTGCTATCTGTTCCTATTGATCTAGATGTTTGTCCTTTGTCGTTGCCACCTTTGTTCTAATAGATTACAAGTCGCCAATAATCAACTTGAAAGCTGCGGACTATACACAAAACACTAATTAAATCTATAAGTGATTGTCATTGGAATCATCCTCGATATCCAGAGGTTACGCTCACTTTGCTCTCTGCACCCCTGGAATATGTCATAGAAAATTGGAGGCTCAGTGTGCAGCACCTTGAAGATGAAACGCGAAGACTAGCTTGATCCTTTGATGTACATCAAAAGAATATTGCGGTCACGTAACGGTTAAAAGTAGCAGGCTTTGAAGTCGGGTGTCTCTCCTTAGTAATCTTCAAAGGACAGGTATCGGCCTAGCGATTGGTCAATTTGTTTTACCTGAGACCAATCAAACAGCTGTCTTCGTGCCTTCAATTTTGCTATGACATATTCCATGGGTGTAGAGAGCGAAAGTGAGCGTAACCCCTGGATATCGAGGATGCATTTGATTGTACAAAGGAAATATATCATATACTGATTACTTGATCATCAGGCTTACACATCACATTGGATATTGCCTGGCTAAAGGGACATTTGGGTCAATATTAAGATAGATGCCTTTGTCTTGAAATAAATTCCCATTTATGTATGTGTATGTTTCTTACAAAACGAATTATTATCACAGGTCAAATAATTATTGATTAGATTTATATAAACGTACTCTTAGCCATAACATGCATCACATATTCGAAAATGTTATTATTCAATCTCACTATCATTTATTGTTTTTTGTAATAAATAAGGTACTTACCAACACAATAATTCATTCATGTATATGTAATGTTCATCTTTCTCATTTGCTTAAACCTCGAATATCATGTTTTATCGGAAGGGTTACGGTATCTAGTAGAGTCATGTTTACTTTGTCACCACGACAATGCGGAAAAAAAACAGTCTTTAAATTCAATAATGTCTCTTTGTCGTTGCGAAAATTGGAAAAGATAAACACCGTTTTCTGTCTTGAATGGCGCTTTGTCGACGCGAAATTCATCGTAATCTATATCTAATTTGGCAAAAATGCTTGAACAAAACAAAACAAAAATAGATAAATAATCTTAATCGCTTATATACGAGTTTCTTGTTTAAATATACCAATGCGCCTACTATGGCACCAAAGCTTAGGACGACAAAGAGCCGATTTACAAAATAGAACTCGCAACATTTCAGACTTGGAAAGAAATAAGCATGCGTAACGGGAATGCAAAAAAATGAGAAAATTGCCCTTGCCAACCCATCCACCACAATGTTGAATATTTGTTACAACCAGAATTTTTCAATTTAGAGAGCCTCTGGCTAGTTAAACTGAAAAATTCGTGATGAGTATCATAAATACTTTCCCTAGACCTAGACGTGACGTCACAATTGAAACAATTGAAACTTACAACCAATCACAGGGCTTATAGGTCATACTACATAGGTTAATACGCAAACAATATGACATGGGTATATTCACAGGATAACACAGTGCATTATGTGATAAAATTAATTTTAGTTGAGATAAATGCTTCGCAACGAAAGACGGATATCATAAGTAATACAATAGTATAATTTGGTGTAACAAAGCAGGTGTGTAACCATGCTTATTTTCGCTGAAATTGTTTTCAGAGGAACGTATACAGAGAAAAACGGCCGCGTCAGCTTGAAACTTAAGTTTTATGAACGTAATATGTCATGATCTCTTCTAGACTTGAACTTCATTCTGTTCCGTTGCATTGGGATCTAGGATCGTACCTTAGTATGAACTATACAAGGCTACTCTGCCTTGAATACTTATCACTCTCTTGTTTACTAGAATACCTGCGCTTCAAGTATAGCACTTATCCTTGCGTATACTTTTTTCTTTCTTCAACTCTCCTTCTTATCATTGCGTAGACGCAGCTACATATGCACGAGAAAAACCAATGCATGATCACTGTGTCATTGACATGTTGTAAGTGGATTAAGGTAACGGTTATAAGGAGATACTACAAATTCACTGAAGCCGCTATATAAATATATCAACTTAATTGAGCAAAAAGGTTGAGTAGTTAAAGTAATAAGATCAAATAACACGAATATAAAACGATCGCATGTTACGAAAGATCACGTTCTCACAATTACTTATCTCAAAACAATTATTTTAAGAATTATGAGGTCTAAGTTTTGCATAATTGTACAATACCACCCCGATATACTGATACCAATCGTAACCCTAAGCTCATAGTACTAGAAGGTCAATAACATATGAAGGATTTTGCACGCAATGATTAATAACATGATTTGTTTAGATAAATTGCCGGGTGAGCCACTTTTGCTTAACTAAAGTGTATCACCTTTACTTTGATATTTTGTTTTTATTTAAGAAATCGTAAACGAAATACTCAACAGATTTTCTATGTTTGTAATGTACTTGACAGGTAAAACACATTTTGTTCAATAATTTCAAAATCGTCACAACCTTAAATAGAATCACCATGTGCGACTAGTTAGGATAAGTGTACGAAGTTAACCATAATAACATACGAGGAAAGGGACGTTTAGGCTAGTTTATGTTAAGAGAAACAGTTCATGTTGAATTAAGACAGTTGATATTCTTTCGAATCACCTTGGCGAATAGAGAAAAGAGAATGAAAGAAGTTTCCTCATTCAAATATTTAAATTCAGCGCTTTTATCATGATACATTAAGATATTTTTTTCAGTCTATTTTTACGATGGTTTCATAATCACTGAATCCGGTTTTTATTTTGAGAGATGTATATGTCACTCACACATTTCCTGATTTGAGATTGACACTATAACCACATAATAGCATTGGGGTTACAAGGTAGCTAGATAAGAAATCTGTTGTTAAAATACAAGATTTACACGTGTTTTTTATGTCTTCCTCAATAAAATTCATGCTAGATAGTACTAAGTTTACTATTGCGTCTACCATTTTCCCATTATTATTTTACAAATAGTGATCGAACAATTAACACTTGCTATGATACGCGCATTGAAATCGTTAATAAATGTAACTTTAGAAAACTGTATCACATTCTCAACTTACTAAAATAAAAATGTATAGAAGATGAGAAATTCTGGAACCGAGGAGACATCATCAACATGATCCAACCTCATATAATCCCGAATGCAGATGTACGCATTTTCTGCACACGCCATTATGTAAAAAAACACGTCACATGGGACAAGTTTAAAGAAAATGCATATGACTGTATACATAAAAGGTTTATAAAGAGAGCATATTAAGTGATTTTCCCTTTGAATGTCACTAAATATTTATGCTAATATCGGTAAATTCCGCCATACAAGTAAAATAAGTATGGCATTCAACGGGAAAACCATTAAATATTCTATGTATTACAATTTTTAAAGTAACGAGACGCAAATATGCCTGTAACAGAAAAAAGCGGAAAGTAGAAGCGTATTATTTGACGCCAGATTCTGATTACATCTGCAAGACACAGCACCATTTTGAATTGGTTAATTGACGTTACTATGTCGTTTGCTCCTATTATCTTCTAAGATTTCCAAACAAAACTGAAATCAATTGCGTAGTTCTATAAATAACATAACGTATGTTGCAAAGGTGTACAGAAACAACCTCTAATGCTACCGTTGCTTCATCTGAACTTTAAAGTGAAAATCCGCGGAGTAAATATACTGTTATGCTTAGGCATAATACTAGTTATATTTTAACATGATTATATTTAACAAATGGAAGTTAAGTTAAGTAAAGATACACGTTTCTTCAACGGATAATTCCAGATATTTCAGTGGTAAAAATGTAATATTGTACCATTTTCTTATTGTTATGTCATTAAATCATCAAAACTAGTCTAGGCCTTTACTGGTGAATACTTTGAATAATTTGAATTATATAAGCTAAGGTGATATTTGTCAACAGATTTGTTGTTATTACTTTTGTAAAACAAGGCTTCACTAAGTATATCTAAAAAGATCAATTTCTATTAACCAATTAATATTCTGTATTTCATAATATAGGGTCCGATTGTATACGGAACGGAACAATAAGTATTCAATAATTTTCTTCCATTATTAATATTTCGTTCCAGGTACATTTTAATCAAATACAACTAACAAAATAAATAATCTAATTTAAAATTTTGAAAACAGTGGTTGCATATACTAAATAATACCTTGATCGGTATTTGTTCTTGTGGTTAGATTTGTGTTAAATGAAAACATAATAAGACAATTGAACAAATATTTAGATAACTCCATGCTGAAATATTTCATACAAATTAAGTTTCCTTAACACAATAGAATATCAAGTTATAAATAGAACTTTTCTAAAGTTTTGGTATTGTTCTCACAACTAAAGGCTTTAATATATTTCAACTTACGCATGTCTTGAAGAAAAATTAAAACTTTTCAAAAAACCTTTAAAAGAACAATAATTCCCTTTCCACACCATATGTATTTAAACCCATGCAGTATATATTAATTAAAACGCCTTCCCTTCCTCCCTGCGTAACCTGTAAACAGGGAAAGTAGAACATACTCGCTTGTATTTAAATTTGAAATTGTTCATGGACTTTTTTTTATATCATGAACACAATGGCATTAAAACATAATACCTGTATACATTTACCAACACGCCTCATGTTGACAAAGACACGCCCCTTAAACTCAAGAGGGTATTTAAACAACCAGTACCGATTGAGTACACCTGGAATAGCGTCAGAACAGGTGAACTGAAAGTGCGTATCTGTGTATGTTTTCATCAGCAATTAATTCACTAAATATGAAAATATACAATTCAGAATGATTGTATTAAATGTATTTAACATTGAACTGAGTATTGACAGGTTGTATTACATTTCATTTCAAAGTTATGAGACAAAGCTCTGTTAACGTTTAACACGGAACCGTCGTATCCTTTTGAATCTGATGTAAGCACTTTTCACATGCGATGTTGACTTTCGCCTTACAATAGTTTTACGTCATATTTTTTCACCTCTTCAACAACATGAAAACTGCACCTGTATGACGTATTATTCAATAAGGGAGTGCAAATTTGTTGTTTTGTATCTATTGTTCCAAAACGTGCAAAAATAAATAAATAAAATGATTTGTATCGCACATTACTTGCATTAGTAAATTGAAATGGATACGTAAAAGTACTTTCTTTATTAGCATAGCAACATTTTTATATCTGATTTAACGTTAGATAAGTGAAAGATCGTTGATTCGTTTATAGTAGACCAACCTCGATGATATCAGGGAGAAGTCATGTAAATATTTTGGATTTATCTAGAACACACATGTAACAAACAAAATGTACATTGTTGGAGTAAAAACTAGTTTTTGTTATGATTTCCAACGTGGTTTTCTGTGCTGTATCGTCTCATCTGTTCGTGCTATCGCATTTTCGAGTTTAACATTGACTTTAAATTTGTTCCATTGTTTTGGTCATTGCAGATTTTATGGTAAAGAAATGCTACAGATTTGGAGAAAGTAGTGAATATGTATGATCGTAAGAGAATATTAATATAAGATGTATAATTTAACTTATAAAAATAACTATTTCAGAAGTTATAAATAGATACGAAATTCTTATTTAATGTATTTAATGTTCGTACTTGTACTGGTCGATTCCTGCATTAACTCTAAAACAATCATCGGTAAGCCAAGTAGCATGGTCTTTTTAAATTTACAAACAATATTGTTTGCATATACTTATAGTCAGTTGGTTTTACTAATTTGTCAGGTGACATTGTATCAATTTAGTCCAAACACCGAATTCGACACTATCAACTTTACCTAATCCATTACTGTACTTGAGGTGTCAGATATACTATAGTTGTTATTACTCCCCTGACTTTTAGCGTAAAAAAGGGTACACTTAAACAGCCGCTGTCACGGCGGTGCGGTAGCTACAGTAGTGGTGCTGTATGCGTTGTACAATAATATAGCATTACATATTTTTCTATAATATCTGACATATAATTATTGAATCAAATACATTAACGTAAATGAAAAAAAAGAGATAAAAACAGCTTACCTAAACACTCCTGTTCAAATAAACCTATTTATGCCAGCCTGATATCTCAATAACATGACAATAACGGTAAATAAACAAGGTGATGTTGACATCTCACGCTTTTTTGTTGTTGTTAATAACGTAACCTGCTTAGTTCGCTTTCAAGTTATTTGCATTTCGGTTGTCTTGGTATCATAATAGATTAATTCTGCTGTCAAATTAATTACTATTTTGTATGTATTACATGTCGGTACCTATCACAATAAAGGCTTATCCACTCTACTTCAGATCGTCTGTGGCCTACAATTTCACCTGAGTATAATTTGACACCTTGTTGTCCTTGGTAGACTGTGTTAGTTAACTGCGTAGTGCCAGACGTTTGACCTTGACCTTGACCTTGACCTTGCTACCTACACTTATCCCATTTGAGTAGTGGCACGGCGGTTGACTTGACCTTGCTACCTACACTTATCCCATTTGAGTAGTGGCACGGCGGTTGACGGTATTACCCGCTTTACTTATCATTTAGTTAATATGAACCAGAACGCCTTTTTAAGTTTTACAATACCTCAGTTTAAAGGGGGGGGGGGGGGGGGGGGGGGCATCACTGATGAATCCTAGAAAGACGAATCAGCTGTATGATGGTGTAATTCATGGTTACTCATTTGATGACATGTCTTTCATCGATCTATTTAAAGTCACTGGGATAAGTAATGTAAATTAAGATATATTCTGAAGGAGAATCATTGACGACTTCAAATCTTTCGCAAATATTATTTCCGGTATTATCAATTATCAATATTAAAAGCTGGCATTCTCACAATCACAATAAAATCGTGAATAAAACTTACAGGCATAGTTTGCAAATATTAAGTACACGAAAATGTAAAGTTAATTGTAGTAAGAGTTATACATACTGACAATTTAGATAACATACACGAGTACAGAGTAGAGCGATTGTGAATATTGTTGGCAAGAACGACCTGTTATAGCCAATAAATATTCAATTCCTTCGAATCTGAACTATAATTCCCTGGGTCACAGATTAAAACTATCCAGATTATCATATAAAATGATATTTTCCCATTAGCCACACCATCGACCTCCCTAACATCTGTGATCTAATAATGCTTTCTCATTATGTAAAATTTCGAAATTGTTGTTTAATATGCGTTGCACTAGTGAATTCATTCAACCGTTAGCTCTTAATCAGAACCCACTCAACCATGATGTTATTGACTGCCAGAAAATATTGAAGCAGATGTCGTCCTCACAATAACATTTAACAATGTCGTCTTGGCAGGCAAGGCTATTATTAGAAATCTAAGTTCAAAATTTCGCAAAAGACAATAAAATTCGTCGAATTGAAAAATAGAGGGGCGTGATACTTTGATTAAAGATAGGGTGACATGTACGTTTTTTGGAAGAACATCATTTAATATATCTCCAATAATTATTCATTTGTGACCTGAAGTGAATAGGATCCGTCTGTGATTGAATCTGAAATTTCGTTGCTGTAGACGTATCATTGAAAGCTAAATCAACACAATTTTATTCTCACTGATACCTTTAGAAGGTATTTCCAATTTCACATTTTATGTGAACTTGATGAAAAATGTTTTCTTATGAGACATTCTCGTTTTGTATTCGTCCTTTCCTGTCAGGTATTTAGGTGCAAATTCGAAATTCGATTCATTCGATATTGCATCTTATGTCACCAAATCCCCTTTCTATTGAATTTCAAATACAAATTCCCCGTATTAAATATGATTTGGAAGTAATAAAGGATATCAATAACAGACATGATTAATCCTGTTTACCAGAATGAAGTCTTGACTAAAGATTACAAATCGGTTTAATTTTTTATTTATTTATTTATTTAAATAGTTTTCATTTGGAACAGTTTCCTCCCATTTCAAAGTAAGCTGCATAATAACTCACTCTATTTATCATGCAGAGATACCCATATTATTTTAGAAGTTTTTACTGCATGTTACTTAAAGTTCCTAATTGAGAGAATAGTGTTATTTGAATACTCCTTCCTGGTCGTAATGTAAAAACTGATGGATGGGTTAGGGATTGGGATAGTGTTGTGAATATGACTATTTCATACACTGACAGTACAGGAAACCTTCTGGCACTGATGCATCAGCTATATCGTAAGTCTTTTACACTTGAATCCTTTCTAACAATTTTGCACGATGGCGTTGAAGAATGTATTGATATTTATCTTTCTATAATTAGTCCCTATGAGATTATGTAATGTTTTCTCATAGTGGATATTGAACCACGTTCTAATAGCTATTGTGTTTACGTTGTAATCAAGTCAAATATAGAACAGCTTGTACCCTACTGTGACAGTGTGTTAACATCCGGCTGGGGTATTTTTAAAGGGATTACCTTAATTATTATTGTATCTAGAAAATTTGCAGTTTTCGAATTACAAGGATACACTCATGTAAGGAGACTTTCCTTTCTGAGCGCCTTCTGATTTACTGTCCTGAAATGTATGTCAACAGAAACAGATTTGTACAGATAATTTAAAAATAAAACACCATCAACAAGTCAAATATTTCTATCGGGATATAGAAAAATACCAAGTGTACGAATCAATGTAACGGGTTCTTACATAATTTTCAAATTTGGTAATTTTTCACACTCGGATGAGAATTTCAGATATTTGCTCCCAACCCTCATTATTATTTATAAACATAAGCAGCAGGGAAGCGTTGTAGCTTCGTTTGGCAGTGACACATGTACATTGATTGCTATGCTTCTACAAAAATATTACATCATGCATAGCATATACTCCTGGTATCAGTTGCTGTATCGTTTTAATTATAAAGAAGATATAACATTTAACAATGTGTTCGACAACCTCACTTGTGCGCACATCACATTGAATTTACAGAAGTAAAATATAAAGATGGGGAAATTAACGGAATTACAAATAACGTTGATATTCATATGAATGTATTTTAAATGTAAATGTTTAGAACAGCGATAAAATAAACAATTCATGTTGTATGTTTAGGAGGTCAAAGGGAGACTATTAACCTATACATGACCAGCATGTAATATTCAAATGAATTTGAAACTGAACGACGGAAAACCTCTTTTGAATAAACAAACAGCTGAATGTTTTTAATTAGACCCGTGGCCAATGTATGACTGTTGCAGCAAGAGATTGTTTTGAGAGATGAATACTTGTGGTATAGTCAAACCATTTGTATTTTTTCGGTTTATGTAAACTTATTGTTGTTGGTGTAACTTTAAAAAGTGATTACAGAAAAAAATAGCACTGTGAATAGTTCTTTTACAGCGTGTATCAAATCATATACTCATTTCTGATATTGGTATGAATGATTCTTCACCAGGTCGATGAAATCGTGGATGAAGACATCAAAAACTTCCACAAGGAGATACAACCAAAAGATTGTAAGTATACGACTTACTGTATGTCATCATGGAATATTTTTGAATTTCATTTTCTTGTTGATAAATCATTTAAAGGTTAAATTTTCATTCAAATCAGTTGTTGGAAAGAAACATTTTTATGCTGACTAACGCAAACATGCTTTTCTTTTTTATATATAGCTGGATTTGACGAATTTACGGTCACCCACCTTATTGAAAAGCGAAATGGGGATTCAAGAATACCGTAAGGCAATCGATTCATTTGTATATTGCTGTCAGCATTATTTGGTACTTTATAAGATTATCTACAATGTTTACAAATGATTTTCAAACGTTTGTTCGTCATAGTTTATCACTTATTGATCACTCCGGAATGATTTTTATTAAAGAAAAGACTTTAAAAGAAAAATGTTTTACTTATTAACTTATTTCTTTAGATCATTTTTTGTATCTGCAATCTTTTATTTAATAGCCTGAATCCCAATTTGGAAAGCAACATATCTGAAAACATCTTGAAAATATGTTTTTGAATATATAAAGGTCTATATTGTTTTTTCCTAAAATCAACATCAGTTGAATTTTTTCATTATAAAACTTCAGGTTCGTGAGTGCTTCGGTATATCGGCGGAAGCGAGCAATGGAAGAAACGAAAAAGAACTTATCAGTTGAATTTAAAGCTTTTGATGAAACATTCACCATTGACCTACAACACCAGAAATCTGTAATACATCCTAACGCTAAGGTCATCTTAACAAATGGTGAGGAGGAGCAGGAATGGGAGGGCCCACACCCGGACTGTTTCCTTACAGGGAAACTGACATCGCACAGCACCGGAACTGTATCATTATCGTACTGTCATGAACTGGTTCGTAGTTTGTATTGCCCAGCTTTGTTAATGTCTTTTGAAACTTTTCTTATGTTTGGATCTGACAAATGGACATTTAAAATCAAACGAGAAAGATTGTATGAAAATAAAACAGTTAAAGTTAAAGTTAAACCGGTCTTGAATGATATTTTAGTACTTTAAACAACGTACAATATCAAGTAAAAGCTTCTTTTCCCTATTTCCTCATTCGCCGACATTGCAATGTAGGTGCTATCTTTATTCTGTATTGCCAGGAAGGAGGTATGTGGACAGGGAACCATGAATATCACATTATGACATTGCCGGAACGCCTACACAAACGGGACACCTCTAGTGGGAACATACATTCAGTATTAGTGTCTAGAAGGAATCTCGGATCCTCTCTAATCGATTCGTTACATCTACAACGTGGTATATACTGTCAGCCTAATTTCAATCGTTAAAACTTTAGTAATATTGATTCTATATGACGACATTTCAATTATTAATTACCAAACTTTCTAGGTGTTTTCACACGTGTGTGTGTTACGTTCATCTGTTTTCACATTTGCTTTGGAACACTTCATAAATAAATTTAATCGACGCAATGATAATATGGTGCAATAAGAAGTTTTGCCTTGCTTAACTTGATTTTTAGCTTTGTTTTATCCACATCCATATCTATAATAGGTGTTCCGTTTTTGTATACCCAGTGATTATTCTATTTGCTACAAAACAACAGACAAACATCATGTTTTTATCATACTAGTTTAATTGCTGATTTGTTTTGTATTGCTTCCAGGCTAGGTAAAAAACGCACCTTAATTAGGCTATACATGCCAAACGTTTCTAGATGTGTATGCTTGTAGACATATATATATATATATATATATATACATATATCGGAATGTATGCCATATTTCTGCTTACGTAGATTCAATAAATCCTGAAGATAAAAAGACAGATCGAACCAAACGCGCAACGACTTACGTCATCCCTTCTACGTCATTTACTATGGAGCTCGCGGTATACACCGACCAGGACTTCACGTCACTCTTCGCCTACACTGACGTCACAAGGAGAATCGCCGCCATCGCTGCCAAATACAATGGGGTATGTCGCAGAAGGATACAGTTACAATACAGCATAATTTATGTTTATTCAATTACTTAACTTATTATAAAAAGTTTTAACTAGAAAAATATGATACAGCGCTATATATTCTATACGACTTTAGAAGACACAAATGTGAACAACTTTAATTCGTTTTAAAATTAGCATTAAGGATTCTATGAAAGTTGTACAACAAAAAACCCAAATCAAGAAAACTAAACAAATCAAACAAGAATGGGTTCTAAAATGCTACTTTGATTTCTTTACTATCAACAATAAGGTCGCATCATACCGTTTCATTTTTACAGGTACAAGCTGAGTGGGGTCGAACTACTGACCTGGGTTACACTGTCACCATGGTTATAAAATATATCAACATGTTTGATACTAACCCGGTAAGGATATCTCTTCTTTATTCTAGTGTTGCCAATATGTACTAAATGGTCTAACGTAAAGGGATTTGTTGTTTTATAAAACCTCAAAATTCCATTGAGAATAATTTATAAGTTTAGGTTATTTTTAAGGCTTATGAAATAGTTTCCGACATAAGGTTACAATATTCATTCGAAACTTTTTCTATATGAACGGAAAGCACAATTTAGTCGAGTAAAACGTTCATATTGGAACAAATCGATTGATTAAAATTTGTTTGTTATTTAATGCATGCAGAAAGTGGTCTGCTAATCAATTATTGTTACCTTTTTGATAGTATTCAAGATATATCTCATTCTGATCCTTACAGGATGAAGAGTGTATTGTAAATAAAGATTAAGTACGAGTTTTATCTTATAAAGTATAAATTTCTTTGTTCTATTTTTTCTATTTGTAAACGGGTAGTTTATTCTGTGTTCTGTTTGCTCTGTAGTGTACATATGTTGTTTTACAGCTGTGGTACAATGTTTCCACCTCCGTTGGGGTTGACCTACAACTGATATGTGAAGGAGCTGCCACCAGTGCCCACGACCCTTATGATATTGTCTTCCTCCACACTGGGTGAGTTTTCCTGATTCAATTCAATTATTGACTTTAAACTTTTCAGCTCATCTGTAAACATATAACAATACATAAATTCAGTGGCAGACACTGCAATAAAACAGTGGAGAATGGACAGAATACAGTTACATAGAGAATGGACAGAATAAAGTTACATAGAGAATGGACAGATAATAGTTACATAGAGAATGGACAGAATAAAGTTACATAGAGAATGGACAGAATAAAGTTACACAGAGAATGGACAGAATATAGTTATATAGAGAATGGACAGATAATAGTCACATAGAGAATGGACAGAATATACTTACATAGAGAATGGACAGAATACAGTTGCATAGAGAATGGACAGAATAAGGTTACATAGAGAATGGACAGAATACAGTTACATAGAGGATGGACAGAATAAAGTTACATAGAGAATGGACAGAATAAAGTTACGTAAAGTTTAATATTATATCATGTTTTTTCTTAATTGAGTAGCATCGTATATATATTTACTTAACATCATACATATTTTTACTTAACATCGTATATATATTTATTTAACATCGTTTATATATTTACTTAACATCGTATATATATTAACTTAACATCGTATATATATTTACTTAACATTATATATATATTAACTTAACATCGTATATATATTTACTTAACATTATATATATATTAACTTAACATCGTATATATATTTACTTAATATTGCTAATTCTTAGTTGTTAGTTGTACTTAATAGTTGGATCAACTTGAAAACAAACGGTTTTTTCCAGTAGTACATTTGTATAGGTCTCGACCTGAGAACTTAAATTAACAAAAAATGGTTATCATCTTCGATATCTTCAGAGCAATAAACTCTGCAAAGACGTTCATTTCTAACAATATATCGATAACGTCCTGTTTCAATATGCAGCGTATGGGGTGATAAACGTATCCTGCTTTAGTGTTTCACTAAACGGCAAACTGTATTGTTGAATATCGTCCGTAAAGTATGGGTTTCTAAAGACTTTAATTTATTAATATACCTAAATGTTTTACTCAATACAGAGTAGCCTTCTTTAACATAGTCAGGGCGTCTCTGAGTTAGTAAACTATCGTCATTACTTTTAAGTAACGTTTCGCCTACTTTTGCACGTGTGTAGCATAACTTTATAAGTAATGGAAATCTGATAGATTACGTTCTACAGCTTAATCCACATAGAAAATAAACCTATTTCGAGAATGCGTATCCAGCAATGCTCTAAATTACACAGAGACAACCATCTACTTTTCCGTTGAAGGGTTTCCGGGGCTAACCTCGGCGGACTGGCTTACCAAAATAATATTTGCACCAACAACTATAAGTGTGGCGTTTCTGCGTCACGAAGTCTCGTCACTTATATTGCAACAGCCCATGAGATAGGCCATAAGTAAGTACTCAACAATTCGCAAAATAGGTCAAAAGTAAGTATTTGACTACTAAAACTGTTCACTGTAATTAATGGTCTACATGGACTAAATGTGCTGTTAAGAAAACAACCATATGGCACCGGCTCAAAGTCACTTTAAAATGTTTAGGGTTAGACTATAATATAGTACTTTCTACTATGGAAATGGTCTTAATCGATTGTGACTTGCTTCCGCACCTTTGTTCTTCGAATGACAAACAGTTTGTATTAAGTCTACTGCGTAATACTAATACGACAAGCTAGATTAATATTGACTTAAAAATACAACATATGAGTACCTCATTGGAGAAATAAGTGCATGGACGCTAAGGGCGTCCTTGCAAGGTGGCAATATATATATTTATTTTTAATTTATTGTTTTATTCTCCGTTGTAGAGCAACGATTTCAATGTTTGACGTTGTGCACCATTTACGTTATATTGATATGCACACATCTTCTATGTTGTATTGAACTATTTGAAATACATGCAAATACCTTAACAAAGATACTCACCGCCCCAACCACCACCCTTACCACAACCACCACTACTATTACGGCTTTGACTCCATCATTGTGACGTAATTTACACAACAACTACTATTACGGCTCTGACTCCATTATTGTGACGTAATTTACACAACAACTCTGTGTCACAGCTTAGGGATGTACCACGATGCTGACAGAGGCTGTGCAAGTCCTGATGTTGGAGTAATGGGAGGAAATGGAGCAGGCTGGAGTACGTGTAGCAAGGCCAGCATGCAGTCATACCTTGAGTAAGTAACAAAAGTGTCTTTTAATAACAGATGTCGTACGAGCGTAAAAAAAGCGTTACTATGAACAAAAGAAATGGATGGAGGATACAAGTAACAACGAAATTGTCAATATAGAAATAATTGTAACATTGCCCTGAGGTCAAAATGGCTCATTATTGTATATACAGGTATGACATAAGTATAAAGAATATACTTATATAGATATATAACGAATATAACAAAAAAACTCCTAATGTAAATATTAATATTGAAGAGAACAGTTTGTGTTTTTACCTGAAAAATATGATTTTGCACTTGTTTTGGTTCCGTTTCAATATAGTCATTTGAAAAGCACAGAACAGTAGAGATCTTTTATTCAAATATTTGAAAAGGAAATAAAAACATAAAAAAATTTATTGTGAGAACACTAGTTAACGCGATGTATATTTGAAGTAAATGAAGTTTTCGATTAATGCATCATCTACAGCATCTTCCTTATAATTGAAAGAGTTTTGATTTCCATTGGCTTACATTTCGGATATATAACTGATTCTTTTTTATAAAATGTTCAATCATATGTAACATTAATGAATTAATGAAGATGAATTGTATTGCTATGTTCATGAAATAGCGTAAAGGAACATTAACATACATCTCCATGAATTTGGAAGATGCATTTCAGATTAAATTCGTGGTTTTATTTTAAGGAAATGAAGCTCATATACGTTACATCATAGGACAAGTATTTTAAGTGTTACTCTTTCACCCCAATGTAACTTTAGTAAACTCTACCATGCATTGATATGGATAAGTCCATTATGGTCTATAATGGTGAAAGGGATAAGAAATCAGTACCAACATAAAATGTACAAACCCAGTGATATTGCACACATAACAATGTTATAATTAACCTGTATAGGACTGGGAGAGGACAATGCCTTTGGGAGACAAACATTCCATTGTCAAACGTGTCAGCTGACTTACAGAGCACATCACTCACAGGAGAGCTCATGGGCAAGTGAATAATTTTACAATTGCCATCCGGATTGACAGAAAAAAGTGACGTAACATAATTATGTTTTGGTTGCACTGACTACATCTTTTAATGTTATGGTTTTGTTATTCGTTATAATTAAAAATATTATATTGATTGTACATTGAATAAATGATTGAATAATAATATATACTGACTAGGAACTAACGCCGTTTAACAAGACCAGCTCAATTTCAAACTAATTTGATAACATTTTTTTAAAGGTCAGACTCTTTTGGAAGACGAGGTGTGTGAGGTTCTTTATGGTAGCGGGTTCCGGTTTCGAGAGTATCCCAATTTTAATGTACGTATTCCATACTGACGTTTAAAGAGAGTTTTATATTTGCCATTAATGATACTGTATGTTGGGAAAGTGTTACCGTAGTTTAACTGTCATCTATTGCGCCCTGCACGACGAGGACGAAGACAGCGAATATTAGTACACAGCATACCTCATAAAGTAAGTAATGTGCAGGGCGTATAAAGTAAGTAATGTGAAGGGCGTATAAAGTAAGTAATGTGAAGGGCGTATAAAGTAAGCAATGTGAAGGGCGTATAAAGTAAGTAATGTGAAGGCCGTATAAAGTAAGTAATGTGAAGGCCGTATAAAGTAAGTAATGTGAAGGGCGTATAAAGTAAGTACTGTGAAGGGCGTATAAAGTAAGCAATGTGAAGGGCGTATAAAGTAAGTAATGTGAAGGGCGTATAAAGAAAGCAATGTGAAGGGCGTATAAAGTAAGCAATGTGAAGGGCGTTTAAAGTAAGTAATGTGAAGGGCGTATAAAGTAAGTAATGTGAAGGGCGTATAAAAAAAGCAATGTGAAGGGCGTATAAAGTAAGTAATGTGAAGGGCGTATAAAGAAAGCAATGTGAAGGGCGTATAAAGTAAGCAATGTGAAGGGCGTTTAAAGTAAGTAATGTGAAGGGCGTATAAAGTAAGTAATGTGAAGGGCGTAG
The DNA here is from genome assembly GCF_002113885.1 of Mizuhopecten yessoensis. Classification (NCBI taxonomy): domain Eukaryota; kingdom Metazoa; phylum Mollusca; class Bivalvia; order Pectinida; family Pectinidae; genus Mizuhopecten; species Mizuhopecten yessoensis. Next base: position 28,869 of record NW_018479908.1, on the reverse strand, counting down.
TTATCATTTGGCGAATATGAATTTAACCTGTAAAAGGCGACCGTTTGACTGGGTGAAAGTTTCCCGGAATAGAGTAACAATAGGATATCATGTTGGAAGACTTCCATTCAACATTGATCGTGATAGATACAATGTATGAATGTGAGCATGAAAAGACAGAACACAATGTATGTACCTGATATCTGAAATGTTCTTCTAAGAGCCTAATTTCGTCACTTGTGCAACATCGCTAATGATATATGTCAAAGCATATGTACAGTGAGGGTTGTTTCTTATTAACATCATACGCGTAACTACAAATCGGTGAAATAAAGATGCAGGTGAAGCGACGGTACGTTGAATAATGAATGACTGTTGAGGCACATCCTAAGGTATTTACGTAATTTCAAATTTTAACATTTTATTAGAAAAATATTACCAGATAATATCAACCGACAAATATATTGTGTTGAGTAACCCTTTTAAAAGTGTGCCCTGTCTTGTTTTCAAGCGTGATGTCATTATAACTAGGCATTAACTATGACACTACTGATTTCAATATTGTTTTGGATACAACTATATTTTCGTCGTTTTGCTTTAAAATCTAATGAATGGAAAACTATGATTTTCTCTTTTAATGCCATTAACAGTTCCTTCGTATTGCAAAATATTTTTCACTCGTGTTTCGATCACACGGAAATATTGGTATTCTACATTTCTCGTGAAATATAAACATTTAAATATATATAGTATTGAACAGTGGACCGTTTATTTTTTCTCTATTTATCATTATCAGAACTGCGGTTTATTCTCCTGTGTGGACATGAATAGAGGCACCACTTATGGACAAATGTACAAGGAATCTACCGGTATATCAGGAAACTACTGCGGGGAAGGAAGTGTAAGTTAATGTCAATGACTTTGATATGGCGAGTATTCTATTTCGCAAACTAGGTGTGTTGGCTTTATTCATTTACTTGAGTCCGTGATGAACAGGATACTATTCCAATTTCGAAAGCAATTTTCTATTTCTAATTTTTACAGAAGAATCAAACTGGTGAATAAGCATTCTTGCGAACACTGCGTTAAAACATACAACAATTCAGATATTATTCCATTGAAAATACTATTGAAATATAAAAATAACAGATTAACAAAGCTGACATATATAGGAAACTACAAAATATCTTTAACAAACTGACATGGTGAAAAATATCTAAAGGAATTCATAATTTCAGTGTTTAGTAATGTGTGATCAAACACTGAAGACTGAATGCTGAGTTTTTTCTTTTTATCAAATACGAACTTAGGATTATATGTTTCAATTAAAAATGCACAAAAATATTCCGAAAAGGTAGTTCAGAAATATGTGCAAAATAAGTAGCGCTACACAAACACACTTCCACAAATGAGAAGATACACAAAAATTGCAAAAATATCAATTCACAAATAGAATATCACTAAAATTGAAGTTCATTAATAGAAATAAGAACATCGAAAATAAATGATCAGTACAAGGAGCAATAACAGCACAAGCACAAGCTTAATAATTAAAGCAAATTTACAGGAGCAAAATGTTGACATGAACTTAATTTAGTCGGAATGAGAGTCATCAGTCTGATATGAATATACTTAGTTTGTTTTGAACACATACAGGAATCAATTTTTTGAGAGCTTTGAAAAACTTCTGTTTCCTTTGTTAATCAAAGAATACAATTGACCGGTGTCTCAAGTCTGTACCGATGTAAACAAACCATTCAGCCATAGTGTGCCGAATCCGTCAAGTCAGCTGTCAGCCTATTGTCGAGAAATGTCGTCCAGGTAGCGCTCTAATAATACATGCAGTCATATAAACATGCAACATATTACCTGTGTCGCCCTTTAGTGAATGTTAAACGATAACTTAACCTTCCGTATTTAGATATGCTTCAAGGGCGGTTGCAGAACTCTAGCAGCTGCTAAACTGACAGGCGCAACCGTTACAGCTGGGGGTTGGTCAATCTGGGGTCAATGGTCAACTTGCTCTCGTACATGTGGAACAGGAATCCTCAATAGAAGACGTATATGTAATAACCCCAGGTATGTTACTTTGTATTCCAGCTGATAAATTACCACAGGGTCGAAGGTGAATTCTTTTGTTAATGAAGTGATATAACAAGGTAAACGGTTCTGATTTCAGCTGTTGTATTATTTTTTGGATGAACTAAAACTAATTTCATGATTACGCTTTTTTGGTTACATTTTTATAGACCGAAGAACCATGCAATGTGTTCCGGTGACGAATACGAGGCAGAGCTATGCAATACCACGGTAAGACATGCGATCATATAACTCAAAGGGGTGAAGAGCAACATACTAGTTAAGAACAACAATTTGATAATCTTGAATAAGCAATGTTTTACAAATTTAAGGATGATATTCAGAGCTTTATTCGGATGAGTTGATAGCAGTTGTTGACAACCATAATCGTATTTGATAATAATGTGAAAGCATTGGGTTCGATACAATTGTAAATAAACTTACACATGTAATACTATTGTTCTTTCAGCCCTGTCTAGGGGACAGCTCAGTTGAAGGCACACTGAAAACCGCTAGAGCGTCTGAAACATGCTACTCGTTGGTGCAATATGGTATTATTGACAGTGCTAACTATAAAACTACAGGGACCGTTTTCAACAGTATTCGTAAGTAACATAAACAGACTAACTTAATTAATGTTTGGAAATAACTGCATACCAAGGAAATGTCAAACAAAGTTAATCTTTTATCTTATTCTTCGCGCTGGTTTTTTTCTTCGGAAAAAATATAAATCGCCTTTAATTTTGTTTTGAATGCTTTTTTTTCTTGCTTTTTTTGTACAAGAAAAGTCTCCGCTTTTAGTTATTTATTTTGTATTATTTTTGAGTTCAGATGACCTAAGTGTTGAGATGTAAACACTTGGTAGCCAGTACCGTTATGTCTTTGTCATCGTTAAAGTAGCAGTAATTAAAGAAGTTAAAGCATCAGTTTTCAAAGACCGAATCCAAACGTAGATAAAATTGATACAAAAATACAACAACAGATTATAAGGCGACACAAAAACAAAACGGAAAACGTCATGATCCGCACAAAACCAGTTTGTGGAATTGGGTGCTCACATTTGTCGTAGATTTTAGAATTTACATGATCATTTGTCACAATGTAGGTGAATGCAAAAATATGTTGCTGATGAAGCTTAGTTTTTCATCCCAGATTTTTACAGATTAGTACAAAAAAGAACTTTGTAATTTTAAACTAAAACAAACACACAGAAGCCAGCCTTCACTCTTGGTTTATATTTATACATTAATATCAGTTACTGGTGTTTACACTACATGACACGTCGTTTTGAACTAAGTTGTCTTGTTTAGGGCGATCATATGTTTACCAGTCATGATCTACTTTGATCCTTTGACGCTATCGGTGTTTTTCTTTTACATTTTACATAACTGTCGTAGAACGCGTTTGAATTGTTTTATATGATTCCGTAGGTATGGGTAAATGTGAGGTAAAATGTGACCCCCAGACGGGCTACACGCCTCCATCCTACACTCGGTACGGTCTGATGCCTGACGGATCGCCGTGTGACGAGGTTCTCCATGAATTGGACGAGAAAGACTGGCCCAGAAGACCTGGGTATAATGACTATTGTCTTGAAGGCTACTGTCATGTAAGTGTGTCCCTTACATCATGCCATCAAGCTTCCAAATATAAATTGATATATCTTGTTCTTTGGAACTTTAAAAAAGAAAGTGAAATGAAAATAAGGATCTTATCATATTTAATACTATCACAAGTTAAAAAAAAATCAAAAAAAATCAAATGTTCCCTATAGGTTCGTTATAATTTAAGGAAAATGTATCGATCATTACTGTGTAACCTAATTTAATGATATTAACAGTTGTGTCCTGTTGTCTGTGTGTTGGGAGGGAGATAACGTCTGTTTTCTTAGAATCCGAGAACGTACATATATCTTTGAGATTTGTTCAAACATAATACAAACATCTTTTTTTTTAAATAAGGTAATGATAAAGTCACTCTAATAACTGCTGTCTAGGTTCCTGACTTGAATATCACTGACAAGAGTTAAAGTGGGTAGGATAAGTAAAAATATTATTTTCAGTAGACAGGTAAGAACTTCCAGATTTCGATAGAAAAAGTGAAGGGGTGTGAGGTTTTAAATGACATTTGTCAACACAAAAAAATATTGCAATACTATTTTATACTTGTTTTATTAACATCCACAGACACAGTTTACAAAATACACTGAATGCATTTCAGATCATAAAAAAGTCATTAAAAAGACTCCCTTTCAGATAACCTGATTATTGATCAATTGTATGAACCTAGTACAATCTATAATATTAAACTCGTGGTTGCAGGTGTTTGGATGCGATAACAAATTTAACGGACAACAGTATGACCAATGTGGTGTTTGTGGGGGAGATAACTCTACCTGTCTCTTCTACAATTCAGTATTCACCGACTCCTTAGCACAAGGTAAGATTACATTGAAGAATATTTCATCCTAAGCAATTATCAACAAATATCAAAGTACGGAAAGAAACAACAAGAGAATACCAATATTGTCATCAAAACAGTGACTCATGATCGATAAATCTGAGGATTCACCATTAAAAGGAGAAGAGAGATTAAGACCTGGAGTTCCGGAAGGTAATGCGTCTTTGCTTCATCAATGACCCCCACCATGCAAATATAAGTTAAATCAATTACATGGTATATATACAATATCATATTGTAGATACAGAAGAGACAGTGTAAGGTAAAATATAATATTGGTGTCAGTTAAAAATGTAACTCACATTGCTACATGATTATAAGCTTATAGTTTGTAAATATGTACATGATTCCTACATTTAATAACTTTGTTTATCCATAACAAAGAACAAAAAATAGAAAATATTTGAGCGGCTTTAATAACAAATGCGTATCGCAGTAAATCTGAAATTAGAAATATGAAGATTTCAATTGTCATAATGACATTAATCAATTTTACCCTTATCTATATACATCTATCTTATTTAACAGATTGATATCAGAATACTCCGACAATTCTCAAACTGTGGTAATTTGGCACTTACAATTGTAACATCATGCGCTAGCGCCCAATATGGTGTTTTAATGCAAAGCTGTGTCATTCATTCTGACTGTAAATGACATGTTGACACAGTTCAATGGTTCATTATACACATCATACAAATGTGGGTTTTTTACCAGGTGATCGGGTGACTATCGTCCAACTACCTGCTGGTTCCTTTAATATTCAGTTTTGGTTCACGTACAATCTGATGAGTAATAACTACGTAGGTAAGTAAGATAAATAGTATATAGTTTTCTATAAAGATTGCAAACATGATATTTCGTCTATTCGTATTGCAGAGTTATCTGCTCTTGTGAGCAGCCATTGATCGTTACGTCACTAGTTTGTGTGAGGAAATTACGTCGTTTTCTCAAAAATTTATGACGTTACTCTCACAAACCAATGACGTAACAATCAATACCTGCTCACAAGAGCAGATAACTCTGCAATACGAAAAGACGTAATATCCTCTGATATTATTATTTCCCTGTTTCAATGCAGTTTTAGCCCTTTAAGGATCCCTGTCCCACTGCACTATGGTTTTTTCGTATATACAGTAACCTCCCCTTAATTTTATTTTGGATATAACTGTAGTACATTCTGGCCTAGACACTTCCGTGGACCATGTAGATCAGTCGGTTAGAGCGAAAATATAAACGTTTTCAGTCCAGGGTTGGAATCCCGGTCTAGGATGGATGGGATTTTTACACTCAGAACATTGTTGTGTTTATTTTCTTTTGTTCGTGTAAGACGAAGGTATGGGTTCAGTTCAGGAATGGTTTATCAAAGTTAAAGGGATGCCGGTAACAACAGTTTTCACTGCGTAGTCACAGTGGTTAACAGTGGTACGGGGATCCTTAGACGAAATGTCCCGTGTGCTCCTTGTGCAATAACTTCACATTCTGAATATTTGTGCAGTAAATTAGTGTTACCCAGTTTTACTATATCCGTTAGTACAAACGAAATCACATACGTTTATAACTTACTCTATGCTGATGTTAAATATTGAACCTGCCAACTTTAATATTTATATTCCACACAAACGACCATTGTACGGAATTATAGAGGTATATCTGACATATGCTAGAAATGGTCTAAATGTATAGGTTTGATCACGTATATAACCTTCCTGTGCTCCAAAAACAAAATACCAAAAGTTTTCAGGCAAAGCTATTGATTCGCTATTCTTTAGACTGGTCACCGTGAAAATCCGACATACATTTCAGTGATTTTGAAAACTGTACTGTCGGACGTTTCAAGGGTAAAACAGCACTTGTGTATTCGCGATTGCGTTTCTTATTCCTTTCACTATTTAATTGGCACTAATAGCGCATCGTAAGTATGATTTATGAATAAAAGTAAGACATACACGTAGGGTGAATTAATAACTATTTTCCTCGCAAAAAATCAAAACAACACAAAAAACAACAATTGTTTGCGAAACTCGGAGTACGTACTTTTGTATATTGTTCACAATGTTTTACAGCGCTTGTTGACCTACTTTGGTCCACTTACTTTGCAGAGTTGTGGAGTAAGTATGATCGAGCCATCATTGCCTCTAGGGTGGGATACAGCTGGGTGTTCGAAACAGGTGATAGTCCAATTTCCCATGCCGGTGCATTCTGGTCTTTTTACTTCAACACGCAATATCTGTTAGGAAGGGGAGTTCTGACTGACACTGTTACTATTAAGGTAAGTCATTGCACTCAATAAAATATATAAACAAACCGCGGGAAATGTAGTAAAACCGTGGCACATAAAGGAGACTAAAAGTCTCTCAAACTATTTTGCTAATCTTATATCTTGTTTGTATGGAATTAAGCGGCATCACAACAGCGCCTCGGAAATAATGAAAAGTACATATAAAAAATCGCCGAAATTATTGAGTATGGAATAAAAAAAGTAATAATATAGGTCCCGAATGTTGCCATTTTTGGATTCTTTAATTTCCTAAAAAGTATCAAACACTGGGGAAATGATCCTGCATGGGGTCCCACACCAGTCGTGTTATACGATAGCACCCTCAAAGTGCAGGATTACGTAATCAAGAAACAGACATATATTAACGTAATGAAACAACTATAATATGATAACGTTATGAGCCAATTATAATATGATAACGTAATGAACCAATTATAATATGATAACGTAATGAACCAATTATAATATGATAACGTAATGAAACAATTATAATATGATAACGTAATGAACCAATTATAATATGATAACGTAATGAACCAATTATAATATGATAACGTAATGAACCAATTATAATATGATAACGTAATGAACCAATTATAATATGATAACGTAATGAACCAATTATAATATGATAACGTAATGAACCAATTATAATATGATAACGTAATGAACCAATTATAATATGATAACGTAATGAACCAATTATAATATGATAACGTAATGAACCAATTATAATATGATAACGTAATGAACCAATTATAATATGATAACGTAATGAACCAATTATAATATGATAACGTAATGAACCAATTATAATATGATAACGTAATGAACCAATTATAATATGATAACGTAATGAACCAATTATAATATGATAACGTAATGAACCAATTATAATATGATAACGTAATGAACCAATTATAATATATTAACGTAATGAAACAACTATAATATGATAACGTAATGAACCAATTATAATATGATAACGTAATGAACCAATGATAATATGATAACGTAATGGACCAATTATAATATGATAACGTAATGAACCAATTATAATATATTAACGTAATGAATCAACTATAATATAATAACGTAATGAAACAATTATAATACGACAACGTAATGAAACAATTATAATATGGTAACGGAATGAACCAATTATAATTTGATTACGTAATGAACCAATTATATTATGATAACGTTATGAAACAATTATAATATGATGACGTAATGAAACAACTAGAATATGATAACGGAATGAACCAATTATAATAAGATTACGTAATGAACCGATTATAATATGATAACGAAATGAACCAATTATAATGTGATAACGTTATGAAACAATAATAATATGATAACGCAACGAACCAATTATAATATATTAACGGAATGGAACAACTATAATATTATAACGTAATGAACCAATTATATTATGATAACGTAATGAACCAATTATAATATGATAACGTTATGAAACAACTATAATATGATAACGTAGTGAACCAACTTTAATATGATAACGTAATGAAACAATTATAATATGATAACGTAATGAAACAATTATAATATGATAACGTTATGAAACAATTATAATATGATAACGCAATGAACCAATTATAATATATTAACGTAATGAAAAAACTATAATATGATAACGTAATGAACCAATTATAATATGATTACGTAATGAACCAATTATAATATGATAACGTAATGAACCAATTATAATATATTAACGTAATGAAATAACTATAATATGATAACGTATTGAACCAATTATAATATGATAACGTAATGAACCAATTATAATATGATAACGTAATGAAACAACTATGATATGATAACGTAATGAACCAATTATAATATGATAACGTATTTTAGTCCCGACTTATACTAACCCTGTTTCATCCCTAAACATTTCTCACAAGAGAAGAGATTTCTGACTCCAATTGTTTATATTCGGAACACGCGTACTTTTGCAATATCTTGCAATAATTATGATTTATGAAAACAAATTAACTGCCATTCATCACGATAGTTAAATCGTGCTGTGAGTTAAAACTCTGTCATTGTTTTGATTTATTCAGTTCTACAATCACGAAGGCAATGCAAATATTGGCGTCAATTACGCATATTCTGCTCCCCTGAATGGTAAGCGATCATATTATTCATACTTGTTGAAAATATTGATAAGTATATAAATGATGAGATGGAAATAATAATTATATACCCTCTGTTGAACTCGGGGTAGAAGGGGGTACTTTTCAGTTTTTTTAATTATTAATTATATGACATTGCTGAAGTGATTTTACTGATTATTTGGAATGTTTGACTATTTGGAAATTTATACTGTGATTCATATTTTCCAATCATCTTGGTGTTAAGCAAAATAATTAAATAATTGAAAAGAAAAAAAGAAAAGTTACAGTAGCACAATTGAACATACTCATAATGTACGGATGAGGAAACTGTAGTATTTTTTTTCACGCTTTCTCAACTATTAAATGCATAAGCGAAGCACCTCTTTCCCATTTTGGGCTACCAAATATTGCTTCACCAAATCGTAAAGTGTGAAAGCGTGCTTTTGATCACCCACCGTTAATCTTTATTCAATTATAGTTGGAAGTTGCACTGGAACCTGTCAGAACGGCGGCACATGGGACAGTTCAGTGTGTGCTTGTTCCTGTCCTGCCAACTACTACTGTAAGTGTTTTACTTGTGAACCATACCAACTACTACTGTAAGTGTTTTACTTGTGAACCATACCAACTACTACTGTAAGTGTTTTACTCGTGAACCAACCTATGGATCCATAGTGTTATACCTTTTACATGATCACTTCAATGATATCAATGTACGAGTTCCATTGTGTGCAATAAAAACAATATCCAATAAAATAAATCACCTGAAGTACAATATCGAAATGTTTCCTTAATACCTTTTTTTTTTGTATTTTGTATTTTCACATATTCTCTTTTTTCCGCAATTCCACATAAGAAACAAAGTTGCTTAACTCCTATATGGCTCAGCAAATCAGTACATTTTATTGTACGATGTTTGGTTTTCTTCATCAATGAACATATTTTAAATAGACGTGTCTTAATTTGCATTTCTAGTCAATCATTTTGCTGCAATCGCTTAGGACATATGTATAAATACATACATATGTAATCACTAGAAATATGAAATAGATACCAAACACGTCAATGTTATATGACTTTATGTAGGCGTTTCAGCAACACACAACACGCTTCCTTATACATGTTAAATAACATTATTTTAACAAAAATTCGAAAGGAAATTTGGAAATACTTTTAAGTACGTCTGTCAATGTGACAAATAGGTTTGTTGCCATAATTTAAGGCTTTGTCGCATTTGTATTCAAACACCTACGTATTTTTAATGTTTAGATATATTTTGTATTCGTGGTGCTATAGAAAACATTATTTCATTTATGTGCAGCCCTGGATTGCAGCAGTGCATGCAACACACAGTGTAAGAATGGTGGGACTGTTATAGAGAATACATGTGGATGTCAGTGTAATAACCAATCGTTTGGTGCTACTTGTCAAACATGTAAGGTACCTTTTACGGGACAGGCATGTCAGAGCTGTGTGGGCGCCACCTGTCTGAACTGTGGCGTATTTGACAGCTCCACATGTCGGTGTAAATGTCTTGATGGGTATGGAGGAACGTCTTGTGAAAGTAAGAATTCATTCAATAACAAAATAAAATGTATTTGCAATACCCTTAAATGTAACCCACTGTTTATCAATAATGACACATGTTGTCAAATATATTGATGTATGTTTTATCAGGGAGCTCGAAAGGTATAGTCCTTAAACATGTTGATATTCGAAAAAATACAGTTATACTTTTTCTACCAGTAAAATATAAGGTCTTAGGTGAAACCAAAATTGATAAAACCCATGTGATTATCATTAAACAGTACATTGATCAATGCAAGAGCTATATTTACTATGAAAAGTCATTATTAAAAAAAATAGATTTAATGAAGACGACGTATATACCTTTTTACCGGCGCAATATCGTAAGTAGCGCCATTGGCGATACATCCAGTCGATTCAGAAACCCGTGTCTCTTTCCTTTTCAGTAACATATAACTTTTAAGGGGATTACTAACCTTGGGATGATGATGACATCAAATTATCAAATATGTGTTAAAAGGCAAATATCAAGGACTAAAATCAATGTAAACCGCCATTGAAAAATCGTTTTCTTCACTCCAACTCTTATATTTTTCAAGGCCTTTAAAATTGCACATAATGACTACCCATTAATGAATGAATCATTACTATTGATTTAAGTAGTCGTAATGAAATTAAGGTTAGGACAAAGGCCAGTGTCACAATGTCTATTTTGGCCACTAAAAACTGTTCATAGCAAAACAAGATCATCCTCAAAAAGGACCCTTAACGTGAAATTGTAATAAATCTAAAATGTTTCAAACTTTTTAAAAACGGCTTATCTCATAACCATGTGTTTTGATATGACTTGTAATCTATTTCCTTGACAGACACGTGCGCTGACACGGGTTCTTCGTGTGCTGCTGACGCCGCCGCAGGAAACTGTGAAACAGACAACGTTAACATGGAGGCTACCTGTCCCCTGTCCTGTGGGCTATGTGGTACGTATAGAAACTGGTTAAAACATGGAGGCTAACTGTCCCCTGTCCTGTGGGCTGTGTGGTACGTAGAGATACTGGTTAAAAAAATATGAAGGCTAACTGTCCCCTGCCCTGTGGGCTGTGTGGTACGTATAGATACCGGTTAAAACATGGCGGCTAACTGTCCCCTGTCCTGTGGGCTATGTGGTACGTATAGATACTGGTTAAAAAAATATGGAGGCTAACTGTCCCCTGTCCTGTGGGCTATGTGGTACGTACATATACTAGTTAAAACATGGAGGCTTACTGTCCCCTGTCCTGTGGGCTATGTGCTATGTATAGATACTAGGGAAAACATGGAGGCTTACTGTCCCCTGTCCTGTGGGTTATGTGGTACGTATAGATACTAGTTAAATCATTGAGGCTAACTGTCCCCTGTCCTGTGGGCTATGTGGTACGTATAGATACTAGATAAAACATGGAGGCTTACTGTCCCCTGTCCTGTGGGTTATGTGGTACGTACAGATACTGGTTAAAAAATATGGAGGCTAACTGTCCCCTGTCCTGTGGGCTATGTGGTACGTATAGATACTAGTTAGAACATGGGGGCTTACTGTCCCCTGTCCTGTGTGCTATGTGGTACGTATATAAACTGGTTAAAAATCCTGGAGGCTTACTGTCCCCTGTCCTGTGGGCTATGTGGTACGTATATAAACTGGTTAAAAATCCTGGAGGCTTACTGTCCCCTGTCCTGTGGGCTATGTAGTACGTACATATACTAGTTAAAAACATGGAGGCTAACTGTCCCCTGTCCTGTGGGATATGTGGTACGTTAAGATGGACTAGTTAAATAATTGAGGCTAACTGTCCTGTGGGCGATGTGGTACGTATAGATACTGGTAAAAACATGGAGGCTAACTGTCCCCTGACCTGTGGGCTATGTGGCACGTACATATACAAGTTTAACACATGGAGGCTTACTGTCCCCTGACCTGTGGGCTATGTGGTACGTACAAATACTAGTTAAAACATGGAGGCTAACTGTCCCCTGACCTGTGGGCTATGTGGTACGTACATATACTAGTTAAATCATGGAGGCTAACTGTCCCCTGACATGTGGGCTATGTGGTACGTACATATACAAGTTTAACACATGGAGGCTAACTATCCCCTGTCCTGTGGGCTATGTGGTACGTATAGATACTGGTTAAAACATGAAGGCTAACTGTCCCCTGACCTGTGGGCTATGTGGTACGTATGTATACTGGTTAAAAACATGGAGGCTAACTGTCCCCTGTCAGTACGTAAAAACACAACTCGATGAATTTGATAATTCCGGTTTTGGAACAACTTCTGTTTGGGCTTATTTTGAACAGAACGATGACATAACTTGATGTAGTGTTTAGCTTCAAATGGCTTATTTGCGCATATATGCATGGCGCAAGAAAATATCTACATATTGAATACCGCTTTATTTGCCTTAACGCGAGATATTGGATTAATAACAGAGTTTCCACTGAAGTTCGCGACGTGAACAAATATATTTGGAAGTATAATTGCTTTTTAGCAAAATCTGTGTGACATTTATTCGATATACTATGGTTATATGGCAAACCTATCCACATTTTTACTATTTATTTATGTTTTATCTATCTCATAACGATAGTCAAAACGATATTTTGTGTCGAAAAAACCCCGTATAGTGTGCATGTGTAACCTTCGCAAATATAATTTAAATTTAATAATGTCACATATAGCAATCATATGACATCACGTATCAATATTTAGCCTTATGTTAAAACTTAGAAATAAAAGAAACACTGATCCATAGCTGTTAAACAAATAAAATCAATTAAGTTTCAAATTGTTTCCTTCGAATCCAATGACACATACTGCATGTATTTAGTATCGTGTACTTGTTATTCCAGTGGCAAAGTCTCCTCCTGATACCTGTTCCACTGCTGTAGTGTTCACGACAACAACGTCTAGCATCACGACAACCACACCCCAATCGTCTACGTCTTCGGCAAGTATTTTCTGCGCAATATCAAAGTAATAGAGGAAAGTGATTAATATAGCTTCATAAAAACAAACCTGTTGTATCACAAGTTCAACACTTAGATCAGATTTAAAAGCAAGTACAACTGAAAGGAGAATACACCTGTACTTTTTAGATTCGCGGAGGCATATCTGTGGTTTTAATCTTTAAATTTAATTTTACAGGCGACGCCAAATGAAAAATAACCGTCTACAAATCTAGAAATACAGGGGGTTATCAAAATGTTGGTCATGATTTTAAATAACATCTCAAATGTACACAAATTACTTGATGCCTGTTATATTGATGACTCGTCCGTTAAAAGACACCTAGCGTCCGGAGAACTCTGAACATAAAGTTTTTTATGGATTTATGTTCGAAATAAATTTGTTCTTCATATACTGGAAGATTTCCTATATTACGTTCTATAAATTACAATAAAAAGAGTGAGGCATGAGTTTGTGATAATTTATGTAGAGAAGGTAAAGGGTTTTCGTATTGTATCGTATGTCGGTAAGGATTTGTGTACAGAAGGTCAAATGTTACTTTATTGTAACTACATGTCTTAGTATTTGTGTACAGAAGGTCTAGGGTTACGTTATTGTATGTACATGTGTTAGTATTTGTGTACAGAAGGTCAAGGGTTACGTTATTATATGTAAATGTGTTAGTATTTGTGTACAGAAGGTCAAAGGTTACGTTATTGTATGTACATTTGTTAGTATTTGTGTACAGAAGGTCAATGGTTACGTTATTGTATGTACATGTGTTAGTATTTGTGTACAGAAGGTCAAATGTTACTTTATTGTATGTACATGTGTTAGTATTTGTGTACAGAAGGTCAAGGGTTACGTTATTGTATGTACATGTGTTAGTATTTGTGTACAGAAGATCAAAGGTTACTTTATTGTATGTACATGTGTTAGTATTTGTGTACAGAAGGTGAAGAGTTACAATGATACGTCGAATGTTTGCTGTTTTACTATAATTGACGTGTTTTCTAAATAATAGTTAAGATTTTAGAAAACTTCTCGAATCAATTAGATAATTTGAAAATCTAACATATAAGGCAGAGCAAGTATGCGCATTGGTAAACTCGTCACGACCAATCAAATACGTGTTACTATGCATTTCTGTAGTTAATTAACCATATATGTCCCTGTGTTGTAGTGCACTGCGGACGAGTTTAGTTGTGGAAACGGTAAATGTGTGTCCACCAATGTGACGTGTGACAATACGGACGACTGTGGGGATTACAGTGACGAGTTGAGCGACTGTATGTCTAGTAAGTAATAGATAATATTACATCCGTTGTGCAGGTTCTTTTAAAATCAACAATATTCTATAATTACATATCTGGCTAAGCGTTGAGACAGCAGTTGCAACTTAGTGTCTTACATTTAAGCGTTCGATAACTAGTATGAAACAGTATAATACTAAATGTAACATATCGTGGGGTTTTGTGAATATAAACAAATCCGATAACAAACAAAGAGCGGCGCTGTTTAGTAATGATGACTTAACTAGCTTAAAATATCCATTTAGTACTTTATGATTATCCAAATACGCGGTAATGGTTAAGGTGTTACTGGAATGTTTCTTATAAATGATCTCTCATTTTCGAAAAGAAAAAAAGGGGAAATATTGACTAAGTGATATCAAAAACCATTCACTACTACGCATTGGAGACAAAAATGAAGTGTTATCTGTGATAGGGTTTTGTCAGGATTAAATGAGAATATTTTGGAAATTCTTTATTTATATAAAAAAAAGAGTCTCAATTTGTTAAATTATAGTTTCAAATCAGTTTTACATTATTTATAAAATTGATTTTGATTGGTTCCAGGTACAGGTACGAAGTGTTGTCAGACGAGCGTGTATGTTGCTGTGGCGTACAACGTTTTCTTTATCATGGCAAATATCGCATGGCTTTAAAGGACACAGTAAACAGCTCGGGGCGCACGGTGGTGAAGGCTATATAGATTTGTATGTGCAGCTAAAGATGTGCTTAGAGTTGTCGTTCCTTTCACTAGAATGCTGTAAGGAACGACAACTCTGGGAAAAGATGTTGTGAAGCTGTAAAGTTTACAAATGGAACATTATTGAAGCAGATTTTTTTAAATTGAGATAATATCAACAAGCTTTAAAATTACCTTTTCATTAAATTTGCAACTATACTTTCGGAAATGAGCATATATTCAATATTAACTACATTTAAATAATAGCACATGTAGAATGTATTTACAACAAATGAACACGTGTCAAATATGTGCCTAAAACTGAAAGAGATCCGGCATAACATTCTGTTGAAATCAGACATCCCTTTTTATAAATCAATTGTATGAATTAAGTCAACATTCAACAAATGAGTGAACCTTTAACACATATTGTGTATAAATTTGAAAGCTGATCAACAATTAGACTTCTATATCATATTGAAAAGGAATTAAGGAGAAAATGAAATTATACTTTATGTGAACCCGACATCGGTTCAGACAGCACTTATATTTTATTAACACAGTGTCTGTTTTTTTGTTAAATTATTATTATCATAGCGCAAAACGAGTATCATCTACAAAGTAGGAGAACAATGAAATGGTAACAAAATATACGTATATTATTCCTGGTAATAATGAATATTTTATCAATTGCATGAACATGTATATGCTGCTTCAAGATCATTATAATGCTGACAGCTATATTATTTAATTATAATGCTTAATTATAGCAGTCAAATAATCCCATGCATTGTATTCACAGTACGTCAACAGTAAATATATTCAAGTTTGATCTAACCTTATTAAACATAATTCGCGTCTATACATACCCCACAAGTTAGTTTGATTATTTGTACCCTTTTATATTATATTGTTAGATTACGGCCTTTAGAATTGTTTAAAATATAGAGTCTTCTCATTATTCCCACTATTCATTACGTTTAAACTGTCTCCATGAACTCAGTGCAATTCTTATACGTAGGTTGTATATACAAGAATTAATTTTGAATAGTTTTGTTAGCGACGAAGTTCATTCTTTGAACGAAATTTGTTACACATCTACGGTAGAATTGCTTTATGATAGAAATCAAAGTAGAAAATTGAAATAAATTCACATACTGTGTGTTCTACAAAATTGATCTCATTTGACCAAATTGTTACGTTAACAAAATGTACCTAAACATGTTTTAAATAGTTTGTCACATGAGTTAATTAAGATAGTGTTTTATTTCCATTGTTCACTGTTAGTTGTAAAGTATTTTGACCTGCAAGGTAATTCAGATCATAATCATTTCAATGTTTTACCGCTTAAATATATGGTAACTAATTTCACTGGTAAATCATAAATTAAACTTTGCAGGACGTGAACCAGTCTAGAAGTCAAACTATATAACTATGTGTCTTTTACTTGATTAATGTTAATGTTATTGATATTGACAATGTATAACAATAGCTAAAATATATAGCAAGTGTTAAAATATATATTTGTTTTGTTGATAAAGTTGTTGTTCAAATACAAATTTGATAACATTGGTATTTTTGTCGACGATAATGAATGTATTACTATTTTATTTTATTAGTTATCTCAATACATTTGTTGAAAACAAAAACGCTGAACTTAGTTGTATTAACTTCATGAATCATAAGAATAAATAATTGATATTTTTTTATATATCAAAAGTGAAAATTAAACATATACAAGATGGGATGCAGAACTATCGCCATCGCGAAAAATAACTGACAAAAACATGATGATAGTTTTTATAGACGTTTGACTTTTAAATATTACATTAGAAAAGTTCACTTTACGAGCAGTTAATCCAGTGTCAAGTAAAGATGGTACAACATGTCCCTGGTGAACAAATAAATATACGAATGCAATAAAATTTATTTTTCATACTGTGCACGCTTGATTACGCTAACAAAATCAAAACCTTTTATTAACACTTATATAAATATACTCTGTATTTAGGTTAAAGGGCGATAAGTCTTAACTGCATGTGCTTTAAGGTGTCGTATGGCGAACTAATTTTGAAACATAACCTGTTTGTTAAATGATATTAATGTTCGCGTCTGTACTTTGATAACTTTGTCAAGATTTATATCAATTTCTTCCATTTTTTGTAATAATAAAAAAACTCTTTATTCATTTATTAAACATGTCTTTATGTCTAAATATTTCACATTATGAATGTCATCCCCATGTTTTTCCTCTTTAACGCTCGACAATATTCCATGATATTCTTTGTTGTTACAATCTGTTTCCTAGAACGGAATTACTCTTCATTTGCAATTTCTGATTCATATGTCTGAAAAATTGTCATTCCAGCCATTGTTTGAAAACTCAAGTATCCCTATTAAGTCGTTCATTCATTCCTTTTTCATCCTAATTACATAGTATTACCCAGTACCACTACCACAGCTATTTCTTCAACACCTACTGAAAGTTCTACTACTACCACAGCCCCATCCTCGATTGAAAGTTCCACCACTACCACAGTCCAATCCTCGACTGAAAGTTTCACCACTACCACAGTCCCATCCTCGACTGAAAGTTCCACCACTACCACAGCCCCATCCTCGACTGAAAGTTCCACTCCTACCACAGCCCCATCCTCGACTGAAAGTTCCACCACTACCACAGCCCCATCCTCGACTGAAAGTACAACCACGAGATCTACGACAACTACCATAGGATCCATGGTAACCACATCGCCTAGTACCACTGTCGTTATAGCAACCTCCATTGCTTACCCTAGTCAGAGTGTCAGTTCTACGTCAACTACTTCTTATACTATTACTACTACTCCTTCTTCTTCCACCGCCTTTCCTACTCCTACGTTGACCCAGTCAGTGTCTACGGCTGACCCTGACGGAGGTACACCACCACTTACAAGCAAAGAAGTTGCAATCATTAGTGGAGCTATCGCAGGGACTGTTATACTGATTCTAGCAGCCTCTGGGTATGCTGTGTACAAACGCAGGTCTAACAGGGCGGATAGTCGAGCGAAAAGGTTTTCTAACACATCATCACAACCGTCTACTATTCAGGGACATATCATGGATGATGGCTACTATGAGCTTATCACGCGCGAGAATAATACAGGTTCTGCCGGTAAAAATTACTATTACAATGGCCATCAGCTTAACCCAGGGTTACAGAACTATTCAGACAGGGATATATTAAAAAACTATAGCTACGTTTACAGGGGAAAGCGTTAATTGCAACCAATGACTAACTTTTTGTCATGCTGTTGAAATCCAAGCATCCGTATTATCCATCACTATCATCAACCATGAATCATCGCTGTTTCTTGATTTATTTTTAGCATTTTCACACACTTTGTCACTATATTTATTGCATTCTATACAATCCCATCCTAAAATCTTGGTATGACATTCTTTCTTTAGAATTTGTAGTGGTTAAATAATTAATTTGTAAATCCCTTCCAAAGATATAAGCATAAATTTCAGATTAAATGTATAGGGTATTAAACGTATTAATCAATGATCACTCACAATATAATTACGGCCTGAATAGCCTTCTTCAAGGGCGAAAGTCCATCTTGTTTTTTCTGGAGTAGAGAGTTGCTGTTGTGAGTTGTTTTAAAAAATACAATACATGTGATGATAATATACATTTTGTAAACATCTTGACTATTTCAAACTAAAACATCTGTTTAAGATATAGCTATCCGTCATTTTAAATAAATTAATTGTATAATTGACTCCATTTCATTTTTGAGCACTGCCTTGTTGACGGAAAAAACTATCTAATGACCAGTGTGTGTGTGGGAAGTATAACATTTAATATCACACTTGTTTCTCATATAAAAAATAAATGAAGAATTGATAAATATACCGTGGTGTGATATATTACTGCCCAGATATAAATTCAGTTCTTTCAGAACCAACATTACTTAAAATTCACACTGATGTGATTGTTTTGTAATGATAAAAATAGTAATTTTTTCTTCACTTGGAAATTATAGAAAACGTAAGTAACACGTTATCTTCATCAGTCATGTAAAGCAATATTGTTATTATTTTGATTTTTCTTTTGTATATATGTTTAAAACGGTTATGAAAGGATAATTTTCATAGTAGATCCTAATCAGAGAAATCAGTTTAGGAATGATAGAAGGTACAATATTATTAAAGGCATATGATAATATATTTTTATAAACCAATATATGTTTCGCTTTTACATACGGACACAATTAATTTGATATGTAAATATACATTTTTATGTCTTGCTGAATGCTTATACATTGAAAACAAAAGCAATGTTGTTTTACCATGCAAGATCCAGCACGTGGTCGTTCCATATACCTCTACCAATGCTAGTTCTGTATGCACACACCGAACTTACGTGGATGAACATACATCGGAAATGTGCACATCCTCTTAAAGAATTTATAATACAACCCACCGTCTTTGGTCTGATTGAGAAAACACCCAAAACAAAACAAAATGAAAACAACACTAAATTTGTGAAAAGAGTTTATGAATCACTATCTTGAATAATTGATGAAAATGCCCCTTTTTCGAAGATTTTTGTTCATTAAAGATGTGATGTAATCCATTTATTATAAGCTAAAGACAATTTTTTGTTGCCAATATATATATATATGAGTACACGGTGTATTTGAGCTCATTTGCTTTCTACGAAATCGACCAACGATGTCGTTCTTATAACAGCTTTATTTGAATATGCTATGTCTTCGATTCAATACAAAGATACATGTGTATAATCTTTTTAACGTGCATTTTATGTGTCAATACTAAACGGTAGGTGCATTATAATTAATATTAAGTAAAGTGTAAAATCTTATATAATCCGATTTTGTACATTATTGCATTCAGTGAAAATAAAAATCATCAATTACATTTTTCCCTGTTCGTATCCAAACTATTTAAGAAAGTGACAGTAAACATTTGTACTCTTTCATTGAAGGCTTGTTTATAAATTTGAAAGCAACACATTATCAAATTTCAGTAACCTTGTAACGCTTATTTTAAGCGTTTTCTATAATTAAAGAGCTCCGTCCCACTGCACTATGGATTATCGTATATATAGTAATCTTTCCTTAATTTCGTGATGGACATAACTGTAGCACAGGTGTGCCAGCTCACCCAGTCGATCAAACGTTTGTACAGCAATCGGAGGTCCAGTGTTCGAATCCTGAGTTTGTAGCTGTGGTACGGGAATCCTGGAACTAAAACTCCAGTTTGAGGAAATGTTATGCTCTTGGTAATGTTGATTGTTGATATTTCGAATGATAATTATTTTCGTATGAATTCGTAGTTATATTATGATGATGTACCTTCTCCGATTTTGTGTTACTGTTGCTTTGTTTTTTGTAAAACATGAAGAAATAGCTTTGTATACCGAAATCATTTTCACGCAATTAATTAACAAAATCTTATTTGGTCAAGGATTTTGAAAACAAAAAGAGAATAAAAGACAAATATTGTTGTCAGTGTTAACTCTTGACTGTTTGATTGTTGACATGCTTTAAGTGAGTTACAAAAATGCTGGTTTGAGCACAGAACCTATGCTTGAGCATGAGAATAATGTCATGAATACGGGCCTATTTTCCTTAAACAATTTCAAGTGTTTCTATATAAACATTTCCTCTGTTCATATTTGACCTTAATTTTAACGATTTTGAGTCAAATGCCAATGTCACTGAATATAACTTGGAAAGGGTTACCCACACCGTGTCTTCTTGTGCACTTTTCCGTAAGCAATATCTGTGATCTTTTTTATTGTATGCATTTTGTGCGTGTTGTATAGAGTAATAAAACTATTTTTCTTCTTCAAGACTTATTATTTTCATGTTGGTTAAAGAAAGTTGCATTTGTTTTGCTAATACAATCGTATTTAAACATAATACACCTAAGTTCGTCTTTAGATTATAAATATCAATCTCAAATTACCTTTAATAATATAAACCATACATCAATATATCATCTCATCAATTGAATTTACAATAAATCATTAACATTTATAATAACACGTCTGGATGTAACAACGTTTTTCATTGGCCAACAATCAACAGACCATAACGTTGTTACACCACCTTATTAGTGAACAGAAATGATTTTCATTACCTTTGAGATGATAATAGATATTATCATGATGTGTTTGTAAATATTAGCGGAATATGTACCATATTAGAAAATATCGACAAAAAAATGTTACAAGTGGGATAAACACTTTAACATTTTACTATGGGAATTAAAATGTTTTTTGCAACAACAATTTTTTTTTTAATAAAGACTGGTAGCTTCGTTATACATTATACGATGAAGACGCACATATGTTGAGTATTATTAATTAATATTGAATATTTAAAGATCACGGTACATTGAAACTTCGTTTGTCCGGACATTTACATAAATACATTCAGAAAAACAAAACCCCGGATACTTTTTGCCTGGTGTACGATTGCACATTATCAAAAATTTCTAAAAATGTATGTATCATGTAGGAGCTACATATTATCTAAAACATGTGATAGTCAAATTGGTCGAATACTGAGCACTTACAAAATACAAGATGTCTTGTCTGTGGAAAATGTAACCTACACAATTATTATTTGAGTGTAGGAGAAACAATGTGATCACTAACGACTCCAACAACCAATTTAGTTGTATTAAGTTTAAACTGTAGGTAGGCCGTTTATCAATTCATGATCATGTAATAAATACCCGTAATTTTACTAAATCAATTTAAATTAAAAGCTGTAAGTGGACTTGATTCGAAAAAGAATATAGGCAATGAATAATATATGAAATATATGTCACAGTGTCAAATCGCCAGGAAAAACAAAAGCCAGTGTTGATATGTAAAAAAAACAATCAAAGCAAAGATACATGGAGTCATCAGTCGCTCCGGAAAGGTAAGCTTTTCCCCCCACCCAATTGGCACCTGACGATGTCTATCTCTATTTAAATCCAGTTAAGTAAGTTGGTCACCAGTTATCTAGGAGATCTGTAAAAGGCAATCAGTCTGTGACGATACAGGAACGACAACTCCATAACGTTACTGAAATTACTTTTATATCTTAGTATCATTGATGTGTCAGATTGCTTGAGGATAAGCACGGTGTATGGCAGTAACTTGAAGCATGACTATACAGATACATTGTGCATACCTTAGGTATAATAAACAGATTGTTTCTAGATTTATTTAATTAACAAGCACTTTCTGCTACCACGTACATAAGAGGCTGCACATGTTTTAATGACTGAATCAATCATCTCCATGAACTTTACACAAGTTGTTCCCTGTTGAACGAAACAGCGTACAGTGTCTATTTGGAGTAAGAAGCGCATATGCACAAACAAAATACATTTTATTGCTAGACCCAGATGAAAACAGCATTTGAAGTGGTTTTTCACAAGTCTTTATCATGGAAGTAAACCGATGGCTACGATCTTCTGAAGCCAACTTTCCTTCTGGACACAGTCTATTACAAACTTTCCAACGTCCGCTCTTGGCATGGAAATGGACGCTCCTGTCACAAACTGGTTCTCCTCTGTCTTTATCTCCTTACCTGTAATGACGTCACGTATCAGAAATCTTAATTCATATTGTTACTGCACAAAAATATCGAACGTTCTTTCACTACTGTTTGTTTGGTTTCAATTTCAGATTCTTAATCCTCGCGACAGCTAAGGTCTTTTGACGACAGTTTACACATATGATTTGACCGACCATTCGATGGTCGCTTTATCCTGTAATGTTTCATAACTTTGTGAAGTTGATATGGTACCATGAGACCCGATCCGTTAACAGTATTGCGATAACGCTTCTTAGTGTGTATTTTTTTTTTATTAGAAATGAGTTGACAGCGTCATATTTGTTTAGACAAAATGGCAGAATACTTTGAGTTTTGGTCAGACAATGTTCACTGTTACAAAACATTATATCTTACTGATATCACATCTGGGCATGTTACTTCATATCATTGTCCATATTGACCACCACGCTATTTGTTTATCTACCACGGGACAAAGTTTGATAACAAGGTACAACAGGTGGGTGACTGTTTGGTCAATAAGGGCAGAAAGTAAGCTAACATTGCATTGCACATCATACTACAATTGCATTGCAGGGTAAATCTACCCCATGGGATCTTCACAAACACAGCCCAAGTAAAATATAACAATACACTATAGCATCAACAGACAAATGAAACAAACAATAGACCATAATATCAACATATAATTCGAATATAATAATACATCTAAGCAACAACACCAGTAAAATATAACAATACACCATAGCGTCAACGGACAAATAAAACAAACAAAATAACCCCCAAACAATACACCATGATATCAACACATAATTCGAATATAATAAAAAATATAAAAATAAACCTTAGCGTGAACACCCAAGTAAAATACAACAATACACCTTAGCGTGAAAACCCAAGTACAATACAACAATACACCTTAGCGTCAACACAAGTACAATACAACAATACACCTTAGCGTCAACACAAGTACAATACCACAATACACGTTAGCGTCAACACAAGTACAATACCACAATACACGTTAGCGTCAACACAAGTACAATACCACAATGCACCTAAGCGTGAAAACCCAAGTACAATACATCAATACACCTTAGCGTGAAAACCCAAGTACAATACAACAATACACCTTAGCGTCAACACAAGTAAAATACCACAATGCACCTTAGCGTGAAAACCCAAGTAAAATACAACAATACACCTTAGCGTGAAAACACAAGTACAATACAACAATACACCTTAGCGTGAAAACACAAGTACAATACAACAATACAACTTAGCGTCAACACAAGTACAATACCACAATGCACCTAAGCGTGAAATCCCAAGTACAATACATCAATACACCTTAGCGTGAAAACACAAGTACAATACAACAATACAACTTAGCGTCAACACAAGTACAATACCACAATACCCGTTAGCGTCAACACAAGTACAATACCACAATGCACCTTAGCGTGAAAACCCTAGTACAATACAATAATACACCTTAGCGTGAAAACCCAAGTACAATACAACAATACACCTTAGCGTCAACACAAGTACAATACAACAATACACCTTAGCGTCAACACAAGTACAATACAACAATACACCTTAGCGTCAACACACAAAACACATAAACTACGCCATAACAATAACAAACAACTAAAGTATATCAACACACCTAAGCCTCAACGCAGGCCAGATATAACAAAACACTATAGCGTTAACTCACAAGTGATTTATAGCAATACACTATAGCGTCAACACACATGTAAATTATAGCAATACACTATAGCCTCAACACACAAGTAAATTATAGCAATACACTATAGCCTCAACGCAGGCAAGATATAACAAAACACTATAGCGTTAACTCACAAGTGATTTATAGCAATACACTATAGCGTCAACACA
Organism: Mizuhopecten yessoensis; assembly: GCF_002113885.1. Lineage (NCBI taxonomy): Eukaryota > Metazoa > Mollusca > Bivalvia > Pectinida > Pectinidae > Mizuhopecten > Mizuhopecten yessoensis. Next base: position 3,947 of record NW_018479908.1, on the reverse strand, counting down.
CATGTAAATTATAGCAATACACTATAGCCTCAACACACAAGTAAATTATAGCAATACACTATAGCCTCAACACAAGTAAGATATAACAAAACGCTATAGCGTTAACTCACAAGTAAAATATAACAATACACCTTAGCTTCAACGCACAAGTAAAATATAACAATTCACCCTAGTGTCAACTCACAAGTAAATTATAACAATACACCTTAGCTTCAACACCCAAGTGAAATATAATTCACCCTAGTGTCAACTCACAAGTAACAAATAACAATTCACACTAGTGTCAACACCCAAGTGAAATATAACAATTCACCCTAGTGTCAACACACAAGTAACAAATAACAATTCACCCTAGTGTCAACACACAAGTAAAATATAACAATTCACCCTAGTGTCAACACCCAAGTGAAATATAACAATTCACCCTAGTGTCAATACACAAGTCAAATATAACAATATGCTACAGCGTCAACATGTAACAACAAAAAGGAAGAATCAAATTAGAAACAAAACACCAAAAATGTCTCTAGTGACTGGAGGAAAAACAAACTCCTCCGAAAGAAGAAGTCTTTTCTACATACGAAACTTAACCAAAGAAAGTCCGAACCCAAACGATGTATCTTTTAAATTCTTACTTAAATCTGAAAATATCGAGAATATAAAATATTTCAATGAAAATCCGGGTCATTTTTGGAGAATTTTCGCAAAATTATATACAGCAGTGGAGACATCGTTTATAATTACCGTAGCGATGATTTCTCATACTTCACTGACAAATCTATTTTTTCTGAGGAGACATTCTGTCTTCTACACCTATGAACATAGCCTACGGTAATGCGGTTCAAATATGATAGGTATGCTGATAAATTAACAACGAAATATCAATAATCTAATAAGTTAAAGATTACCACTACTTGGCCCATCGGCCAGCCCGGATGGCCTAACGACAGTGTAGCTGAGGTCTGAACAGTGATCCACAAGATAGTGTTCCATCTCCGCCATATTGGATAAAATGTTCCCTATCAACAGGGGCCTAAATATCCACTCCACCACCCAAGGACTTCCAGCGGCTTCTGAAATGAGTAACGTAACTGTCAATTAAAATACGATATGATATTACCGCGTCTAAACGAGGAGTATGATGATGGACATATAATGCCGTAACGTAGAAATCCAATGTAAAGCATATGTTAAACATAAGTGCAAATTAAAGAGATTATACCATTTGGAATAATGGTTTCAATAACTTTTTTTATGAATATTTGCTAACATTTTGATAAAACGGCATTTTGGTAGTTGTTTAGCTTCATACTATTTTTGTTGTTGTTGTTGCGTTGAACATTGTACTTTGACCTACTTTCGGTTCCCGTGGAGGTAAGACAGACCAGGCGTGGGGCTTTATGGTAGAATATTGTATTGTGTTGCTTTGAATATTGTACTTTGAACTACTTTCTGTTCCCATGGAGTTTGGACAGACCAGGCGTGTGGCTTCATATTAGAATATTGTATTAAGTTGCTTTGAACATTGTACTTTAACCTACTTTCTGTTCCCATGGAGGTTGGACAGACCAGGCGTGTGGCTTCATATTAGGATATTGTATTAAGTTGCTTTGAACATTGTACTTTGACCTACTTTCTGTTCCCATGGAGGTTGGACAGACCAGGCGTGTGGCTTCATATTAGGATATTGTATTAAGTTGCTTTGAACATTGTACTTTAACCTACTTTCTGTTCCCATGGAGGTTGGACAGACCAGGCGTGTGGCTTCATATTAGAATATTGTATTAAGTTGCTTTGAACATTGTACTTTAACCTACTTTCTGTTCCCATGGAGGTTGGACAGACCAGGCGTGTGGCTTTATGTTAGAATAATGTATTGTGTTGCTTTGAATATTGTACTTTGACCTACTTTCTGTTCCCATGGAGGTTGGACAGACCAGGCGTGTGGGTTTATGTTAGAATATTGTATTGTGTTGCTTTGAATATTGTCCTTTGACCTACTTTCTGTTCCCATGGAGTTTGGACAGACCAGGCGTGTGGCTTCATATTAGGATATTGTATTAAGTTGCTTTGAACATTGTACTTTGACCTACTTTCTGTTCCCATGGAGGTTGGACAGACCAGGCGTGTGGCTTCATATTAGGATATTGTATTAAGTTGCTTTGAACATTGTACTTTGACCTACTTTCGGTTCCCGTGGAGGTAAGACAGACCAGGCGTGTGGCTTTATGTTAGAATAATGTATTGTGTTGCTTTGAATATTGTACTTTGACCTACTTTCTGTTCCCATGGAGGTTGGACAGACCAGGCGTGTGGCTTCATATTAGGATATTGTATTAAGTTGCTTTGAACATTGTACTTTAACCTACTTTCTGTTCCCATGGAGGTAAGACAGACCAGGTGTTTGGCTTCATATTAGAATATTGTATTGTGTTACGTGCACATTGTACTCTGACCTACTTTCTGTTCCGATGGAGGTAAGACAGACCAGGCGTTTCGTACTTGAAGTGCGCATGGCGGTTACGATACTCTTCATTGAATCTGTGTAAAATGTCACTCTTGACCTTCCAAGAAACCCCTGTGTATTTGTTCCGAGGCAAGACACCACAGCGTCACAGTCTTTGAGGTGAGGTTCCAGTTCCTCAGGTTTAAATATATCAACTTTCTCTACCTATGTAGAAAAAAATATTACTTCATAGCAATGTATATATCTTCTTTCCAGGACTTATACGTCATGCATATTAAAATAGGATTTTTATAGAAAAATATAATCAGTCTTGTAACTATGAATAGATTGGTTCCTCATCTGTGTCTTATTCTATTTATCATTTGAATCAGATGTGACACATGACAATTTAATCGCTACCAAGATATTTTGGAAATCAAGTCGAGATCTGTCCAGTAGATTTGTAGGAAAGCCGCAAAAATTATAGCCACTTTATTTGTATCGCTTTTGATCCCCATGTACTTAAGCTGTTATAATAACAACTTGGTTAAAAACTTTCCACTTTTTCGGGAAAAGGTGTAGTTTAAAGCAAATACTCAATTCAGACACCTTTTACCTAGTCCCTCACGTCTCCATGAGGAACAGTGACTTTACTTGTAAATTTTATATATATACAAATTGGGATATGATTTCATCTAAATACGAAACAGCTATCCTGACACTTCTGACTCAGTCTCTTACCGCCCTGGAGAGTCAGTCCCTGAATTGATACAACTTTTGATCCCTATTGCATAAGGATAATAGCAACAAAATTGGTTGGATTTTGCTCAGGTATATCGGAAAAGATATCATTTCATGCAATAGTAGACGGACGATGAACGATTAAGCATCATTATATAAGCTCACCCGTAACAGATGAGTCTAAAATAATTTTGTCAGAGATCAGTACTGACGGTTTATGGAAAATAACATGTGAGATATTCGTTACCAAACCAAAACATATTCTAGTTAAAGAAGAAACAAAGCATTGCAACATTATATTTAGTTTTCTCTGTTGTCAGTGTATGTGAATGTGTGGGTATTGAGTGCATTGGGATTGAATGGCTTAGTACGAGGGTAATTGTATATAAATGGTTCATGGCTTGAAGAGATGGAAGTTAGAAAGAATAACCTTCAGTTTGTCATCTTTCGTTGTTAACTTCCCAGGATTCCGTACAAGAGCGGTGACGTAATATCCTTTATCAAGTGCTTCTTTTACAGCGAATTGTCCGCTTGGACCTGTCGCCCCGAATATAGCAACCCTCATGTTTGAAAAAGTCTTGTTGAGTTTCAGGCTACCTGGTAAAATAAAATTAAAACAGAAGAATGCTAAGTGAAAATACTTGAATTATATAACTCTGAGGTCAATCTTAGAAAGTCAAGAACAAAACTGACTCGGTTCGTTAGATAAAAAACTTTTACGGAGTGGCTATTGACACTCGGGCTAGATAACGAAAAAACG